>NC_141025.1:35265000-35392500 GCF_052040795.2 Danio rerio | reverse complement strand
TGCGCCTCTGCTAAAGTCCTTGGAAATTTCATCAAAAGACCTTGGTATTAGGGTTGGGCCAATAATAGACGATGCCATCGTCCATTGCCGATGGCCAATAGACAACATGATGCTAAGCCGGTATTGCCCCGCCCCCATCACAAACCCGCACGCCAAAAATACACACTTAGGCCCCGTTTACATTAACATCTTGGTATTAAAATGACATTTTTTTGCATCCAACGAAAATGATCCATATCCACGCCGTGTTTTACCTAGCATTTCTGAACAGCCCTTCGTCCACTGAAAACGCACATCACGTGACCACACACACAGCCACATGCAAACTGTCATGCGCTCATCTGAGCTCCAGAGAGCAGTGCACGCCGGACAGTTTATCAAGGATGTACCGCTGGATCACACTTCACTATAACTGTTAAACGTGATATTTAATTAATCTTGTCTCTATCTAGCGACTGTTCGGTCTTTTGAATCTATCAGGTAACGTGTCACAGCATCAGTACACTGCTTCAGTCTTTCACTTTTACACTTGTACTTAGTCATTTTAGTGAAAACCTCAGATACTGTTGGTTAAGCACCTTTTTACTGACCAACCTCCCACGGAAAAAGTAATTGACAGGTGGTAATTTGTGTGCAACTTATCTTTATCTTTATGATTTGTTTATGGATAAAACAAAGACCATGCGGGTCAGGTAGTTTAAACGATAGGCTACAAATAATTAATTCGGTTATGAATTAATTAATTATTCATAAATAATTAATTCACCTCCGCCTATGATGACAATGCCATCGTCCATTGTGATGTTTCACATTAGACATCGTACGATGCCAAATTGGTCAACATCGCCCAACCCTACTTGGTATTAATAGTAATATAGTGTTATGTTTTTCCAGATATGGGTTGCGGCTGAAAGGGCATCCGCTGAGTAAAAACGTGCTGGATAAGTTGGCGGTTCATTCTGCTGTGGCGACCCAGAATTAATTAAGGGACTAAGCCGAAAAGAAAATGAATGAATGTTGTTATGTTCATCTTCTTGCCATGCATGGCAACACTTAAACTCTTAATATGAGACAATAAAGATTGTAAAAAAGTAATCCTGATATTTTTTAAAATCATATAAAGTAAAAAATATATGCAATAATTAGTGCATCTTAACCATAACCTGATTCCTTATCAACAGGTTAGAGTTTATTTTATGGTAACAACCAACTACTGTAGATGTATATTGTGAAATATATTGTGGTACCTGAAATGCTTAACTAAAAAAAACAAAAAAAAACTTGTGATTGATTATTTTTCCAATTTGTTTTGTGACATTGTTTTTTTCCCCACATGCAGGGCTACTGAAATATCTAGAAAAAAAGCCTCACAATTTTATTCTTTATTTTTTGTTAATATTGTAGTAATGTTGATATGGCTAGTGTGTTATTTGAAGGTTTAATTAAAATAGAACAAAAAGATTAAAAAAATAATCAAATGAAAATAATATCAAATGAAAATGAAGCCCATCAACACAGGTTCTGTCCCAATTCTACAAAAACTGAAAGTTGTGTTGTAATGAACATGCTTTGAGCTGACACAGTTTATTGATGCATTTGTCTGCATGAATTATCAACAATATCTCAACGTGAGTACCTTTAAATCCTTTAAATGCTAAAACTAGAAAATAAGTCATGATAAAAGTTGAAAGTAAAACACATATTTCTCCAGATACCTATATTCACATCCTGTGGCACCATCACTTAACCTTAAATATTGATATGAAAGTTTAAACTATGTGTTTCAGAAAGAGCAGCATGTCACTGGAGCGGAAGATCAGAAAACTAGCACAAGTCTCTTTTATTTCAGGGACACAAATGAAATATTGCTTTTGATCAAGTGGTGATGTGCATGCATGCACACACATACGTGCTTCTGTAAGAGCACTTTAAACGCTTTGACCCATAAATAGTGCTGCTTTCATCTGGGGGGCCGTCCAGCATTGAAGCCTCTCTGACCTGTACACAATTCAGACTGGCATATCTTTCATGTGGGACCTATTTTTCCTCTGAAGATTCAAAGAGAAGCAGCTCGTCTTTTATCTGAGACCGAGTCCAGTATTTAAACCCCTCTCACCTTCGGACCAGCTCTTGCATGTACTTTGATCTCTAATGAAGTTTCTCATACACATCCAGTTTCACCCGAGGCCGCTTCGAGAAGTGGACCTTTCATTCGCCAGCACACCTTGCTTGAAAAAGCAGAAGCGGATCAATTTGAATTGCTGCTTGTGTCCCTCAAGAGCTTTAATGTTGACTTTGGTGCATGTTTCTTGCCATTCGCCCTAATACTTCTACTGCTTTTTGTAAATAGGGGAAAATACAGAGGTCCCAGATAGAAAAATACACTCAGGCCAGTTCCGGCAAGATTCTCGCTTGCCGGAGACTTACCCCTCGGCCCGACTCCTGCTGCATTACTCTCACCGAATGCCTGTGGACTCACTGCCCGATTCCGGCCCAAATTCGGGCCAGATGCGGCAACTGTAAGCAAGCCGACGCTACCGCATCCGAGCCAGAAAAAAAAATAAAACTAATTGTAATAGTTTTTTGTATCAAAATGAAATGCCTATGGATTAAATTAACAGGGAGTATTAAAGGGTTATTTAGCCCCAAATCATAATTATTTATATCATTTCAACACCACAAGACATCTGCTCATCCCTTGAAAAAAAAATGAAATAGTTTCCACATTTGTTAAAGTATATTCTCTTCAAAGAATATAGACTTTTCAAAGCGTTTCAAAAAAAAGATTAGTTCATGTTTATAAATAAATTAATTCATATTGTCCTCTGACAAGACACAAACACTTCATACAATGATTAGATTTAATTTAGGATTTATATATTACAACATTCAAATTTAGCTACTGAAGCTCATTTAACCATTGCTTTTCTGTCCATTGCTTTAACCAACTTTTTAACATTTTACATTATGCAAACACAATTAAACCAGTTCAATAGTCCTCAAATGATTCTCTCTTCAGAAGGCTTTGATTAAAGTGCTCAATTCAAATGAATTTTTGGAATAGTTTGGGAGAACAAAATAGATTTCATTAATACATTATCATGTTCAGAAGATGAATGAAAGGTTTACTACGACCTGTAAAATAAAAAACAAATAGCTTAAAATGTCATTTTTATTCAGAAAATGTTAGTTAAGTTCATAAACAATGAGAAAAATCACAGTAAATAATAAAATGTGTGTTATTAATTAGAATTATATAAATAATTCAAACACAAATCGAGTTATTAAAAGTAAAACACTATTTGCTCATAAATCTTACACTAAAAATAATTAATTACTACTTTAGCGTTTTATACTTGCAGATATTGGACGAGTTTAATTACAACATTTACCATGTTTACTAAATTTATAAAAGCTTCTGTTGCTGACTGTGTGATGCAAACATAAAACGTACAATTTTTTTAAAATCACACACAACAGTTAAGGACAGAATACATTCTATAAATACTTATCAATCAATAATTTGCCTTTGTAATCATTATTTTAGTGAAAGATGTTTTTTATAGCAAGCGTTAATTTCAGAAACTGCAGTGTGTTCAGGTACTTTTTTGAAAAGTTAGAGGTAAGTAATGTAGATTAAAGTTTACAGTGGGGGAAATAAGTATTCAACACGTCACCATTTGTCTCAGACAACATATTTCTACAGGTGCTGTTGACTTGAAATTTTCACTAGATGTTGATAACAACCAAAGATTTATATGAAAAGAAAACACATGGAATTAGTTTACATATTAAGTTATGTGTAATAAAATGAAGTTATACAAAAAAAGTATCGAACACACGAAGAAAGGAAGGTGAAAAAGCCGGGAAAGCCCAGACAGCAGATAATATCCCTCAGAAGTTATTCAGCAATCCTCTGCAATATATATTTTTTCAAAATTTTCATATATTAAGTTACAATTTCAGCATTGACTTAATTAAAAAACGAATATGTTAAATTTTATTTAAAACAACTGGCAGATGTGGTTGTAATGTAATGTATTGTGTATTTATATAGCCCATTTATTGTGTATGGCCATACACCCGAAGCACTTCACAATCATGAGAGGGGTCTCTCCACACCAACACCAGTGTGCAGCATCCACTTGGATGATGCGACGGCTGCCACAGGACAACTGCGCCAGTGGGCTCACCACACACCAGCTATTGGTGGAGTGGAGAGACAGTGATAGAGCCAATTCAGTGGATGGGGATGATTGGAAGACTATAACAGTATAGTGTCCCCTTTACTTTTACTGGGGTATTAGGACTCAAACAGACCACAGGTTGAGCGCCCCCTGCTGACCTCAGTAACACCACATCCAACAGCAACCCAGTTTTCCCATGTGGTCTCCCATCCAGGTACTGACCAGGCTCAGCCCTGCTTAGCTTCAGTGAGTAAATGGTCTTGGGCTGCAGGGTGATATGGCTGTGGCAAAAATACATTTGAAACCATTAAAGAAAGGTAAAAAATTAGTTAGATGTAACATAAAACACTAAATTATGGAAGAAATATATAAAAAGAACTATAGTAATGTCACAAAGAAGTGTCATGCACAAATGGTCATTAACCAGAATACAGATTATTATTATTGAAATGCATTTTACAGTGTATTGATCCAGTTAAATTGCAATGTGGAGTAAAAAAATAAAAACTCATTGTGTCTCACTGTTGACAGAATTATCAACCCCAACACAGATTAAGATGAGGACTGAGGGCTACAGAAATGCCTGTTTTAATCTCAACTTTCAGAAACAAACTGACTCAATGTTGACATCTTTCTCTAGGTTAATGCAAAATGGCTAAATACGTGCTAATATACATATAGATGTTGACAGCTTGTCTCTTGCTGAGTTTAATTCCCTATTTCAGCTGCTACATGTGTACACAAATAAAATAAAATCTTTAGCTTCTCATCTCGAAGGGCCGAGAGACGCTTCACATGTCGCACATAAATCTCAAGCTGGAATAAAGCCCAGAAATTCCACTCCCGGAGAGAGCAGGTTTTAAATGATTTCTTAATGAATTTCCTCACGCCTAGAGTTGGTATCGGCACAACAATACTGCACAAAGCAACACTGCAGCAATAGGAGCAATGCCAGTGATTATACTGTTTTAAAACATGCTGTAGTTTGGCACGTATGAACACACTCAATTGACACACACACACACACATCCATTACATCTGCATAATATCCCTCTCAAAAACATATGAGACTGCACACACACAGACACAGAGAATGAGAAATAACTTTATAATCACATGCTTTCTCATTCTTGTTTCATATTTTTTGATTTCTTGTTCTCCAGCAACAGGGGTCTTCAACAGGGGGTCTGAGCTGATACCACAGGGGTTCTGACAATTATTGTTTGATCTGAAACTAATTTTAGTGAAGTAAAAAATGAAAAGAAGAGGGAATAAAATACATTAAGAACACAACACACTTATTTTCAGCTATATGATTGTCCCACAATAAATAAACCAAATGGTAATAATTAAAAGCAATGTTAATTATTTTAACTGGGCTACTGCTCAATTAAAATGGCAAACTACTTTGCCAAATACTGCAATAAATATTGGTGCAATGAAAATATTTTTTCTTTCAGAATGGATAATGACTTATAAAACTTTTTTTTTTGTCACAATCACCAGCGATCTAGCAGTTGTAGATCACCCGTGAACTACAAATCTGTCAAAAACTGGATTAAAATCCCACCATGCACCGCACACACACCAGTTCCAGTTCTCTCCCTGATTGCACATACACAGTCCACAATTTATAGACTGATAACATGGACTGTATACAGTATATTCACCTCTCTCTCTCTCTCTCTCTCTCTCTCACACACACACACACGCACGCACGCACGCACGCACGCACACACACACACACACACACACACACACACACACACACACACACACACACACACACACACACACACAGCTGAGTCTTCTTGTTGTGTTGCTGTAACATTTCAAAGTATTCAATTGTCTTGCTTTGTTTCTTGTTTATACTGTTTGCCGCCTGCACCACATCTTTGCCTATGACCAGGACAACCTTCCTCATGATATTGTTTCTTCCTGTTTTGACCATTGCCTGCATGACTAAGAAAATAATACAAAAAAATGGCTCGTAATGTTACAGAATTATTGTTAATTTTGGCCTTCAGAATGCCATACCATACATTGAATAGGATTTTTAATTAGTTAAAAAGAAATACATTAAATGAAGTGTATACCTTTACACAATACATTTATCAACTAAATATAAATATTTCGCAGAACAGATCAGCTACTTTTAACGCTCATAAACAATCATAAAGTCCTCGTGCTGCAGGAATTAGGATGTTTGCTAAAGGTGCAGCTGTGGTGCAGTGAGGGGTTTGCGCCTTTAATAGACAACAAAAGGTCGCGTTCATGCACCTCTCAAAAAATCGAAATACATGAACTGAGAGCTGCGCGAGTCCGTTTTGTTTTGTGTTTACCTTATGGCTAAAGTTGTTGCAAGTTCGCTGGTTCCTGCCTCTAAATGAGCAAGTTAGAGCCACTTGTACATTGAGGAAGCATTAAAAAAACTAAATAAAAAACACACCAACGAAGAAACTTGACACAGAGGAACATAAACACCTCACTGCCCACTAGTGTTTCTGAAGTATTATTGCAGAAGAAACACAAACAGTGCGCCTTGGGTTAAGCCAATCACTTGACGCAGAAGTATAAACCAGGCTTTAGTGTCCCACCAGTGACGATATACACCCATATCGCACTGCTACGTGTGTGATGTTGCAATTATACAATTTCAACGGCATAATTGTGTATATAAAAATGAATATGAAACACAAGAGAGTTACGAGAGTTACGTTGCCATCTTGTGGTGCAATTGTCTTTGCTTTGCTCAGTATGACAGCCTGATGGCCGCCAATCTCCGAAATGATAAATATTTAAAATAGGCACCATCCTTATAGATAAACTGCATAGTTTCAATCTAAACAACTACATTCCCACCTAAAAAGCCTGAAAAGTTCATGATGTTGTCCAACAGCTGTAATATTTGTCAAACTGGTGTGAATTAATCGATTTGCTTTCATTCTTTGTCATTGCAGTATATCACAGGTCTATAAGCCAATCAGATTCAAGAATCAGACAGAACTCTTGTATAAATATATATTTGGCATATCAAAATGACCATAAACTGAAAATGAATTCCAGCTTATTATCTAGCGTATCACATCCCATATGAAGTTTCCACATTGGCCTGTGAAAGATTTAAGATTTGAATTAGACAAACACATATATAAATATGACTGTTCCAAGTGCTTTCAAACATCTCGTCAAACAGAATTATTCTTTTGTCAGCTGTTTTATTGTGTCCATAACACTTTTCTCTCTATTTCTCTTTTAATAATTTTGAAGGTTATGGGATACATACTAATGATAGATGCTGGGCTGAATGAAAGGCCCAGAAGAACAAAGGAAGCTCATCATCATCTCTCTTTTACTCTCTCACACACACATAGACTGTAAATGGGGAATTTAGATTCAAGGCTGCTCTATTCTTCAGCAGAATGTGCAGTTGAAGTGATGTGAATGGAGAGCGTCTGCTGGACTCATTGCTGCGTGTTACAGATGTCGACAGACAAACGGTTGCTGCACATATTGGAGAAGTCCACGTTAATGTATGCAAGTCGTTTTCAATTGTCTGAGAGATCTAATTTGAAGCTGACAAATTTCTTATTACAGGACATGAATTGCTCTGTGGGAAACGCTCTCTTAGAACGAATGGTACCCAAATTAATTTTCAGAGAAAAGTATGACAAGACTATGAAAACGTGTCACTGGACCAGTGTGTTTGAGATCAATGTATTGTTTCTGTGCTATTCTACAAGCGCATGAAAAATGAACAATATACATTATACACATAACATATAACAACATATATAACAGTTTTTTGTACATATTACAACATATAACAGCACATATAAAATTATTTTGTAAATATTGAATTTTATCAGTGTAAATATAAGTGTAAAAGATATTCAGGTAGATATATATAATTAACAATTTAAATGTTAATCTGACTGTTATGTACTTCTGTCTAAAAGTTTAAAGTAATATTGTTTTTAATCAAACTATGTTTATTCTGCAAGTACATAATATTTCAATATAATAATACTATTTCAATGTCATTCTGAACTTTTAATTAAAGTACATGAAGTGTTCAGATGCAAAAACCTCTGGATTCCATCTGAAATCTTCCTTTAAAATGAGCATTTCAAACAGACTCCTGTGTATGTTCAGAAATTCCTTTTTTTATGACAAAGAATTAGTCTTTTTCCTGCTCTTTAAAGTGAAATATCTCACCATAAACAAAGAAGGCTGAGAAAAATGTTTATTTTCGATGAAAATTTTAGACGACACAGGTTTTTGCATCTGAACTTTCTCATTATATTTAAATATTTATTAGACTTACAGATTTTACTGATTCATTTTATTTTATTGTACAATTATATAGCCTTGGAAAGCAAACACTATCAGACATTTTTTAATTATTAAAAAAATCTACTAACATCAGTTTTTTTCTATGGCATTGTCACTTGAATCAACGTTATTCCCTACTAAAGTATAGTATAGTCAAGTATAAAGTATAGTAGTCTAGTATATAGTATAGTATAAAGTATAGTATATATTATAGTATAGCAAAGTACAAAGTATAGTATAGTCTAGTATATAGTATAGTCTACAGTATAGTATAAAGTATAGTATAGTATATAGTAGGGTCTAGTATAAAGTATAGTTTAGTCTAGTATATAGTATAGTATATAGTATAGTCTAGTATATACAGTAATATAGTAAAAAGTATAGTATAGTCTAGTATGTAGTATAGTATAGCATAAAATATAGTATAGTCAAGTATAAAGTATAGTATAGTCTACTATAGTGTATATAGTATAGTATAAAGTATAATATATAGTATAGTCTAGTATATACAGTAATATAGTATAGCAGTAATATAGTATAGCAGTATAGTATAGTCTAGTATGTAGTATAGTATAGCATAAAATATAGTATAGTCAAGTATAAAGTATAGTATAGTCTACTATAGTGTATATAGTATAGTATAAAGTATAATATATAGTATAGTCTAGTATATACAGTAATATAGTATAGCAGTAATATAGTATAGCAGTATAGTATAGTCTAGTATGTAGTATAGTATAGCATAAAATATAGTATAGTCAAGTATAAAGTATAGTATAGTCTACTATAGTGTATATAGTATAGTATAGTATAGTATAAAGTATAATATAGTCTAGTATATAGTATAGTGTAGTATAAAGTTTAGTATAAAGTACAGTGTAGTATAGTATAAAGTAAAGTATAGTCTAGTATATAGTATAGCATAAAGTATAGTATAAAATAGGGCTGCTAGATTAATCGCAAAAACATCACAATCTCGATTCGACCCTACACACGATTTTAATTCAGCTTTTCTACGATTCAGCCAATTATATTTTCAAGGTCAGAAGAGAAGTGTAAAGTTGTAAATAACGTTTAGTTTGTTGCACATAGCGATCATTTGAGAGCCGCGCTGAAAGAATGATCTGCATGGGGAAGTGAAAGTAAAGGTGGTGTTACACTAAATTCTGTGATGACCGTATTCTATGACCCTTGTAGGCGTTGTTCTCACTGTTTAGCTTGAACTCGCTCCCACAGGCACCGGCGCGCACATCATTTAAATGATCAGATATTATTTTACAGTTATGATTTTGACAAGCATTTGATATGCTTTTTTCTTTCATAGTGAACACAAAGTGCTGTGCATAAAAATAAATGTTTACTGTGCCAGTATATCTAGCCCATATAAAGTTGAATATAATGCAAGAAAAAATGTGATAATGACAAATGTATCATTTTACCAGTGAAAACAAATGGTCTAATAATGCTGTCAATGACAAGCACAAGTCTCAAACATAATAATTCAACGTCAGAATTATAGTTATATTCTGATATCATCATTTTATTGTGAATAAGCAAACAGGACATATTAAAAGTCTTTTCAAGTCCACCATAATGACTATACAAAACTTTGCATTTTAACCAACAGTAGACCTACACATAGGCCTATTATTATCATTCTTATCATTATTATTATTGTTGTTTAACCACATGTTTGAGAATTAACAAGAATAATAGCCTACCAATAGTAACCTTTATTTTACATCTACAGAATCGTGAGAAAATCGTGATCTTGATTTTTAGCAAAAAAAAAAAAAAAAAAAAAAAAAAAAAACTGATTCACATTTTAGCCAGAATCATGCAGCCCTGATTAGGACTACAGTATATGAGATCATTTTTAATCTACAGTACATGTCTAAATGTTGCTGCCTTGTGAAAGACTGGATTGGATATTTGCATTAATGCATAACAGATTGAGGAGGTGTACTTGCAGAGATAAAGAGCTAAATCTGTAAATATAGCCAACATATTGCTGAAGAGTTATGTATTGAGAGCCAATATATTGCTGTAAAGAAATATATTGATCTGAAGAGTAACAATACATTTTTTCAATTAGAAATTTGAGATAATTAAAAAACACCTGCAATAAGTAAAATGAATAGGTAAAAACACCGGTCCCACTTTATATTAAGTGTCCTTAACTACTATGTACTTACATCAAAAATAATTACAATGTACTTACTGTGTTCATTAAGTATTTGAGAGCACTTGTGGTGCTCTTGAGTTGGGATAGGGGTTGGGTTAGGGACAGGTTTGGTGGTGTGGATAGGTTTAAGGGTGGGTTAAGGTGTAGGGAATGGTCAGCAGTGTATTTACAAATGTAATTACAGAAGTTAATTACAGATGTAATTACATACAGGTATTTAATCAAGCATAAGTACACAATAAATACATGTATTTACACAATAAGTACATTGTAACAAACTAATAATTCCTGTGTAAGTACATATTAGTTAAGGCCACTTAATATAAAGTGGGACCAAAACACCTGCAAATCATGAGCTATGCACAACTAAGGGAAAAAGTAGATCCAGGCGGATATCAGAATAAAGCTGAACAAGATTATCTGCTGTTTGAGATGTACTTTGTACTTCTTTGGAAATTGCCACAAAATGTACAATCTGAACAAAAAACTTTGTTTTGTGCCATAATAGTTTATCTATCCATCCATATTGTCTGCTACTTATCCAATGGCAGGTCAAAAGGTCAGCAGTCTCAGCAGGAAACCCCAGACTTTTCTATTCCCAGAAACCTCCTCAAACTTCTATTGAGGGACCCCAAGGCAAGCAGAGATACATAGTCCCTCCAGACTGTTCTGGGTCTTCCCTGGGGCCTACTCCCAGTGGGACAAACCCAGAAAACCTCCCCAGGTGTCCAGGAAGGATATAAGTAGGAATGTGAATGTATTCACTGATGGTCAAGATTACTAGAAGTATCCAGATGAGCCTGTGTTTTAGCAGGTGTTATCTGAGAATAACTTATGTTGGAATGTCACAAGACAGTCTAGAATATATTCACAGGAATATCCAGGAACTTGGAATCATCGTGATCGTCATTACTGTTTTTGACTGTTTGGATATCTAAATAATATGTAGGTTAGTGTATGCTCCATTCAAGAGGATTCGTTTATGTCAGCTATGTGTTTTTGACTGTTTGACACCATCTTGTGAATAATACGCAGGTTAGTGAATGCTCAATCAGATCTTTTCAGCTGTTTTGTTTGAATCAGATTTGAGTTTAAAGAATTAATAAACTATTTCAGCTCAGAACAATGTTTTGTGTCTAATTTCTATGTTTTCTGTCTAGTAGCCATGTAATAAGCGGAATAAAGTACATCCAGCATGGTTGTTTTTTGCAGAATAAAATCTTTAATCTTGTTTAATGGAGCTCCACTTCCTATCAGGCTGTCGATAAGCTTGCTGGACTTCATTCTGTGATAACAACCTCCTAAATGTACTTTATCCCTAACATTGTTCCTTTAACAGTGTATGACAAGCCTATTTGAGACTATCAGCATGACTACCCAGACATACGTCTCTCCCTTCCCTCTTTCATGTCTCCCCATCTCTTTTAAAAAGAAAGCCAAATGTCAGTATGATCCTGTGCACACACTCGTACATCCACAGCTGTCTAAAGAAGCTCTTCTCAGCCGTACCTTCTTGCCTACCTGTGCTCCTCTCGTCTTTATATCTTCCCACACACTTTCCCATACTCCTCACGCATAGCGCTCAATGATCAGGCATGCTTGTCACAGAACCTATAATATCTGTCTGCGAACATATCTTTTTGTGTCTGAGATGCAAAGAGAACTCAGCCTTCCTTAAACTCGTGTCAGGAGCATTCAGCTCATTTCTGTGTTAAAACACCTTGTCTGTCAAGACCAGATTCAGGATTCCTGACGATTCTCTTCATACAGTTCATTATCTCATTAACTGTTGTATAATTGCTTCAGAGCTCTAATGTTGCCTGTCTTTTTCAGCCCAAACAGCTTTTGCAGTGGGTGCGATATCTCAGTTCTGCAAACGGCATTATATACTTGTCACTTTTCATGAGTGGAAATATAGAAATTTGATGTGAATGTGTGAGCGCATGTCTGGCCTTTCTGAGAAACGTATTCATCTATGCTCTTTGAAGAAACATTACTGCTTTACCCACATGCAGGAATGTTTTACTACAGTTCTTATGGGTATAACAATGTAAAAATGAGCGGAAGAAATAAAGTAAGAATACTGTTAATGAAAGCATTATAATCTTGGGTATACAGTAAGAGGATTTTGTGCTTTGTGGGTTCATTGTGGCTACATGTGAATGTGAATTATTGAATAAATAAATTGAAAATGAGATTAAATAATATGTGGAATGATTGGTTGTTGTTGTTAAAAAAATAATCATTTTAAATTGATATGTTTAGCATAATTAGCAGCAGTAGTAGAAGTTGTTTTTCAAATGTTGCACCGTAGCAACTGACTATTAAATAATTTATTTAAAAATATATATATATTTATTCAGCTGTTTTTTTTTCTTGATTTATCTTTGTTAAAAACAAAAGTTCCTTGCTGTACTTTTTTGTAACAAATAAAAAGTAAACTACATTTGTCTCCTTCCCTTTATGCTGCCAAAAATTGTCCAATCTGTGACTCAAAAAAAAAAAAAACACTGCACCACTGATACCTACTGTAAACACTTGGTTAACAGTCACTAATTATTGTACACACCATAGGGTCCTTAAATATTATGTAAATATTAAATTTTGCTTTGTTAAAATTAGTCCCTTGTATCAAGGGTGTAGGTTTGCTCTTGACATTGGTGGGGATCTACAGTATGAAACACCTATGAAATTTGACATGCTAGCCTAGTCTGAAAGATTAAAAGAACTGACAGGGATCATATTATTTATAATTTTACATTTAGAAGTTTATTGTGCAGTTACTTTTCAAACCATATTATTCACAGACTATATCAGCTAGCTGTAAATGTTAAATTGCATGTCAAAAGTGGGAAAAGACACTAGCATTAATGTTACTATTATTATGATGGACTTTTTCAGTAGCAAACTTGAGTTGCATGTCCACCTTTTTTCCTGCAATTATCCTCACTTGCGTGTCACTGTTACATCGCATGTTTCATGGTACAGCAGGGAAAGGCACCGCCAATCACAATATTCAGTTTTGGAGGCAAAATTACTCAAGTAGAAAATGTAATTTAACCCTATGGCCAGGTTAATGTTGACAGCACGATTTTTTAAAAGAAAATTTAAATTAATGGTGGTGACGTTTCAGTAATCGGTGGATATTGGTGGGGACATGTCTCCTCCATCAATGCTAAATCTACGCCCCTGCCTTATTTATTCATTTATTTTTCTTAGGCTTTAATCAAACGAGGTCGCCACAGAACATAGCATCCCAGAAGAGGAATTAACCACCATTTTATCCAGCATATGTTTTACACAGTAGATGACCTTCTTATAGTCTAAAGCACATGGTGCAAAAGCATTAAGGGCGTGTCCAAATCCACTTATGCTATTTTAATGATGGAAAAATACGCTCTGCACCCTGGCCCATGGTCTAACAGGGTTGTGCGTTTTCTCTTTTTGAGTTCTGGGTGTGTTTTGAGCACAACGTGCATTAAACCAATCAGTGTCTTATCTCCTATTCCTTTAAGTGTCATTTCGTCATGCCATAGTGCATTTGCTATTTACATAGCCGACTTTGTAAGTAGAAAAACTGAACGCTTCACTAGCGAGAAAACAGTTAAACAGACCATCTGCAGCACAAGGATAAACAAGCCTCCTCTATTCAGCCCCTTTGCTTTCTCTTTACTTTTACTCTTTACTCCTTTACTTTCGTGGATAAGAAAACAGTGTTTTCTTACACACTCTACTGAAGACATCCATTAGCCTACAAATTAAATTTTGTTTCTTAAGTAAAATGATTTCTTTCAAAACTATTTCTAAATTCAGTTCTAATTTACATCAATATAATAAATTAACAACAATAACAAAGTGTGGTCAGAAAATTGAGTTCCAAATACACCTATTCTTATGCTCCGTATGGTGATCCATAGGTCTCCAAAACCCGACAGGTGGACAAATCTAAACTTGTTTTTATTTAAAAAAATATAAATATACATAAGGGCTCACAGCAAGAAGGTCGCTGGTTAGAGCCTCGGCTAGGTCAGTTGATGTTTCTCTGTGTAATTTGCATGTTCTCTCCATGTTTGCGTGGGTTTTCTCTGAGTGCTCCGGTTTCCCCCACAGTCCAAAAACATGCGGTACAGGTGAATTGGGATAAATTGTTTGTAGGGCGATGCAATGGAGCAATAGGTAGTGCTATCGCCTCACAGCAAGAAGGTTGTAGGGTCGAGCACCAACTGGTTCAGTTGCTGTTTCTGTGTGGAGTTTGCTTGTTCTCCCTGCGTTTGCATGGATTTCCTCCGGGTGCTCCAGTTTCCCCAACAGTCCAAAGACATGCGGTACAGGTGAATTGGGTAGGCTAAATTGTCCGTAGTGTATGAGGGTTAATGAGTGTATGGATATTTCCCAGAGATGAGTTGCAGCTGGAAGGGCATCTGCTCCGTAAAACATAAGCTGGACACCCCACATAACACCCCACATAATATTTATATTTGCAATAAATACTTTTTCTGCACTTTTGTTTATCAAGAAACCCTGAAAGAATTTAGAATATTTTTAACAAGAATACAGGAAGTAGCACTACTGTTTAAAAAAATAATATAGTTCATCAAATCAGCATTTTAAAAATATGAACTAGGGCTAAAAAAAAATTAGCTTTGAGAACATTTAAAATAACTTAAAATGTTTCATGCTTAATTTGAATTGTAAAATACCTTACATTTCATATATAAAATACTTAAATACCATTTAAAACTAACATATTCTGATCACCCTTGGGGATGAGAGACTTCTTACAAAAATTTAAATCTTACAGCTTCCATTTTGGTTTCATGTTTGCAGAAATTTTGTTGGCTTTACTGAGCTAGTTGATGTCAATGAGGGAGAAAAAAAAAGAGAGGTGAAAAAGCACTGAAAAAGGAATGATTAAAGGATTAGAGTTAAAGGTCAGACAGAAACAGAATGTAAAAAGGGGACAAGCCGTATATAAAAAAATAAACAGACAAAGACGTGTTTATGAACGGTTGGATGGATTTGGATCAAAGCTGGATCACAGTCAGAACCGCAGACTAGCTGGTTATCAACACGTATTGATGCAGACTTAAGACATGCCTTGTTACTGTTCTGTCACTTTTGTCACGGCACAAAATATAACATCAATATCAGGCTGCTATTACATCAACCTTTAGTCACTATGGCCCCAAGCTTTTAGATTTTTTGTACACATTTGGATCTCTTCTCTAGCAAACCTACGAGCTGTCACATGCTTTCAAACAGGATCTGTCATATCACTCCCATGAATAGATTTCAGTACCTTCTAAATTAATAATAAGAGTTTGCACCATAAACTAATTTTGAAATCATCCTCTGTAATATGTTTTTCCCCTGCTTTTCCGGCAAGTCCCAGTAAACAAAAATGTCTAGTCCAATTTCTGCATTTAGATTCTCCTTGAACTCTGTGTTGCTTGCAAATAGAACTAGATCTGAGCACAGCTAATGTGTTTTACAATGCTTGACCTCAAACCAGTACCACTGTGAATCAAAATATCATGAGAATTTGTACAAAAACACAGTGCTTTTATGCTAATGCTTAGCTTTTTACTTTCAACTTAGATTTAAAAAAAAATCCATTTAAAAGATACAATTTATCAATCCAATCCAGTTGTCTTGGCTAAAACAAGCTAAATTTGGGCTGTCAGTGAACATTTAATAAAGAATAGGCCAAAACTAGACTAGTCAATAAACAGAAACGAGTGACTACACAAGTCTGTTTAAACTGTCTTATTTGTTGACTAGTCTAGTTTTGGGCTTTCTTAAATGTCCCGCTTAATGCTTAGTGCCAGCTCTTGTCATGGGGTTCGTTCTTCGTACCTCACTTAAATGATGATGATTTGGCAGATCCTGGATCTTTTAATCTTGATAACTAATCTCTGGCTAATTTGTTGAGATCTCTGTGTGTTTTGAAGGACTGATCTATCAATCCTCGAAATCATGGTCAGCAATGCAATGATTGGCTGACGGCTCAGCAGTGTAATGGCATCATCTGATTAATTTTCAATTCTCCATGTGAGCAAAATTACAGAAAATTCATAGTAAAAGGTTTGTTGAACATGTTCCACAATAACTTTTCAACTTTGTTGTGGGCTGCAGGCTTTACATGATCAAGTGTCGAGAGTATTTAGCAATTTATTTAGTTTAACAGATAGAGTGGATTTTCTTTATTATAGTAGCCATAGTATTATTATAGTAGCCGGTTTGCTAATCGATATAAAGAATAACTGGATTTTTAAATTCATTTTGCAACACAAAAGCGTTTTGATATTGGTAAAGATGTCTGCAACTTTTTTGAAGCATCAAATCACCGTCATATTAGCTGTCAAAACATGTTTATGACTGCATAAATTATTATTCCTTTTAAAAAAATTTGCATATTGTGCATTTCTATTATCATTCACAAATTGTACTAAAGCGATTGTACGCATTTGTATCTTAAAAGTTCATTTCAATAAATTTTCTCTTTGAACTACCAGGTGACAATCTTTGTACTTCTATTTTGGAGTGCAGATTGCATAACTTTCATTAATATAAAATGTTTAAACTTTATATATGTATATGAAAAAATATATTTACTATTTTCCCAAGTATATATATAACTACTACTGTAAGAAAATATCAGCATTCGGTTCATACTTTTAGTGTTACCTTTGCTAGAACTGACCCAATCTAATCCTGTTTATATGAAATGAGCCTGCTCCTGATCAGGTTTGAGTTACCAGAACTGCTGCTATGACAACAACTCTTGAAAAAAATTTGAAGAACGAAATGATACTGGATAGTGTCAAATCATCGATAACCAAATCCAGCTATCTGAGTAATCTACTTACGAAGAACAGACCCTGGGTGTTTGTGTTTGTTTTGTATGCGATGTTCATTCTCAGCGTCTCAGTCTAGTTTGTTTCGGTTCTGGATGGCGCTGGGAGGGAACATTCACGTCACATATGTGAGTGCACAGTAAGTGTCTTTATCCTGTGCTCGTGTCTTGGGTTCTGTTGTGTTTGTGTTGTGTAGCACGTGGTTTCATGTTTAAATTAAATTTCTGTGTCAATGAAGATGTCAGTGCCATCAGAATGGCAAGTCCTTGTGTCATTGTGTTTGGGTAAGACAGTCAAATTACTTAACCATGTTTTCAATACAACAGTGAACTCTGGAGAATGTTCTGATGTAAACTATTACTTTTTTTATTGCTGTTTGTGCAGTAATTTGTTCACAGATCATGTCATTGTGATACAAAAATGAAAAGACAGCACTGCATAGCACAAATAAAAAAAAAGTAGAAATGAACATACTGTAGGACAATCTTCTTTGAGATGTACCTTCATTAGAAAAAGTTATTAGAAAAAGATTTACCTCAGAGAATTTTACCACTTATAGACAGATTTAGAAAAAAGTCTAATAGAAAGTATGGAAAATGCATTATGCAATTTTTCAACCAGTTTGCATGCAAAGACTTATGCCATGAACAACCGTTTAATGTTTGGGGAGGACTATTCAACACAGACCAAAATAGTCCTTTTTGATCAATACAACATTAGCAATTTTTAATATAGGAAAGATCTGAGAATTGCATAATCGTTTGCATGGATGTACAAAAGCATTTGCAACTTGATTAAAGTAAAGAGAAACAGGTTTAAAGAGGTAGTTTTGATAATTTCAATTCTGATCTGAGAAATGTACCAAAGCCACTGAGAAAAACTGTAATACAATATATAAACATTCAAATTTTAAATTATAATACTTCTTTACAATATTACTGTATTTTGTTTTAAAGATGCAACATAGGCTCATTCTGAAAAAATAATCCTAAATCCTTTTAATCTTTAAAACGAACACTACGGGGCGGTATGACACTGTTTCTTTTCACGGTTACCAGCTGTTTACGATTACAGGTTTTAGCTTACCCAATTCACCTTTAGTGGGGGAAACCGGAGCACCCGGAAGAAACCCACGCAAACACGGGGAGAACATGCAAACTCCACACAGAAATGCCAACTGACCCAGCTGAAGCTTCGACTTTTACAGCAACTTTCTTGCTGTAAGGCGACAGTGCTAACCACTGCGATGCCCTTCAGTTGTTATAATATTTTTATATCTCATATGACTTCATATCTTGCAATAGCACCTTAATTTCTAACATTTATGACTCAATAACTCTCAAAGTGCGACTCATTTTTATTTTAAACTATATCCCAATTACTGCTTTTATAATACGCATTTACCCTGTCCGTACACATCCCAGGTGGACTAATATGAGCCTACAGAGTAAATCCTCAGCCCTCAGAGGTACGTCCTATACAAATCTAACAGTGACTCTAATGAGTGTAATTGGGTTGAAGGTAAAAGATAAGGCTGTGAAAAAAAGCTCACAGCTCTGCACGTTTACTGAGTGGTACGCTAGGGAAATGGTGTATACACAGTGTTCAACATCCCTGAAGCTCGCCTGAGGCCACGGTAATACTCGCATGTTGCAGGTTAGAGCTACTGGTGCTATTGAGAGCATTTAATTATCCCAAACTCGGGCTGAGAGAGGGACTAAGACATGTCACCAAGGGCGAAAGGACTTTGACTAACTACCGAGAAATGAACTCGAGGAACAGTTAGCTGCGTCAGCGTGTCTGCGAGATCTCCAACAAATATTAGAATTAGTGACTTTCAGCCACACGAAGAGAAATATAGACACAGAGCTAGACACAAACACACTCACACACTCTTTGTTTGGGGCTTTAATGCTAAATTCAACTCCTTCAAGGATCTGTCAACCATGCTGAGGCTCTTGGCAAACATTCAAATGCCACCACCTTCTCACTCTTACCTTCTATCAGTCTTTCTGTCATTCCTTCTTGTGCTCCTCATCTTTCTTTTCTTTGTCACTTGTCATTACAGTCTGTAAATGCCAGCTGATAGAGCGGCCATAAATCCACTTCTGCCCTGCACACCTGTCAAATTTATCTTCTTTTGTCTAACGCACAAAGAAAAGAGAACGTCTTGAGCAATATAAAGAGAGGTCTTTTGAAAGATTCATTTTAAAATAGAGAGTCAAATCTGAGAATACCAACTGATATATCTGAAAGAAAATCTGAAATGAGTGCAAGGAGAATATGGTTTGCTAGTTTGACAATACAATAATGATTTTTCGACTCTCTTTGCTAGTTTGCTAGTTTGACAATACAATAATGATTTTTCGACTCTCTTTGGAAAACTTGATAACAGTTGGAAAAATGCATGCATAACTGGGCCCACACGGAACCTGCGCCCACAGAAATCCACCTGCAAAATCCTGTAGATCTTTGAGTTCATCGTTTTATCTATTCATTTACTTATGTAAATGTGTGTCAACATATAATTATTCGTTTTTACATCTATTGTATTTATATAATTTCATAGCACGCAAATGTTTAGATGATTTATGTGCATTGCAATTTGTAATTTCTGTAATGTATTTTAGTGAATTTATTTATTGAGATGCAATATCTTTGTTTATGTTTGGAAAAAGGAACATTTTTAAAATTATTTTTGTATTTTATTTTTCTTTTTATTAAACAATTGTATTTGTATTGCTTAAGGCGATATTAACTAAACTTCTTCTCGAGTGTGATATGCCTTGCATACTAATGAAGCATTTTTGCAGATGTAAATGATAGAAATGAAATGGCCTAATTGTTAAAAATTTACTTGAGCTCTGTAGCTAAACTTCCTGTGAGCAGATATGGGTTGAAAATGAATACAGAATGTTTGAGGTTGAGAAGTCTTATGCTTTTAATGTTGTGCAGAGAACTCAATGAAAATGTATGGGTGCGGCCAAAGGAGGACTGTATGATGCTGTTACTTTGCAAATACCAGCTGACCGCTTACCTCAGTATGGATGGATTTTCCGATGTTAAAAGTTTGTCGCCGCATATATCAATAGACTTGAGATGCAGAGAGGAGTCTGGTGAAGAACGGTTCCAGAAAGCAGCTAACACTGTTGATTGGGTTTAGGGAAGTGGGTGCTGGTCAATTGGTGCTTTTGAAGACATTGTCGGTTGGGTTTAGGGAAGGAGGAGGAAAGGCCTCTGGTGGATTTGCGCGAGACAGGCAGGTCGCATGAGAGATTTTTGATTTCATAAGGCGTACACAGTGGCTTCTGGTGGATTCGTAGAAACAAAAGCTGCAAAAAAAAAAAAAAACTCCTGGGGTGTATTTGGGTCTCTACAGCAATGTAAATAGGGGTACATTTTCAGAATGAGCCAGGGTTTGTTTCAATCCTATGTGCTCAAGCAAATACAATTCACACTTTACATGACATTGTAATAATAAAAAAAATCCAATTTTAGCAAACAGAAGTTGAATATTGTTCTGGATTCGTAGACAAAAATTTAGGTGACAGAAAGTTAAGCACATGATTTAGGATTTTCTATTTGGTGGGTGAACTGTGCATTTAATCCTTTAGATTACTCCTCGTCTGAGAGAGCACTCCCATAAACCCAAGTGTTTAAGTAAGATTTCCTCTCATCTACTCTGGTTCATCATTGCTTTGGCAGAATATTATGTGCGTTGAATATGCACACATTAAATATAAGCCAAACATATGCTCACTAGGCAGGATTACTTTCATTATAATAGATAGTAGACTAAAATTCCAAAAGCTATCGCAGGTAAGCTTCTTTGCATAATAAAATAACCAGCCTGTCATATTCTCCGTCTCTCTTGTGGGTTTATACAATGTGCTGCCTCTCTGATGAAGTTAACAGACTAATTAAGACTAAGGAAAACTTGTTTCCCAAGGGCAGCCTCTCCAATCCGCTGCTAATTAAATCTAGGGAGTGTGAGTGATACACAGCCAGATCAGATGTGATGGCACGTTTCTGGGTGAGGCTAAGACAGTCTAAGACAGGAAAAGATTGAGGGAGATAGAGAGAGAGAGGCTTGATACTCATCACAGTGTAATGGACATACCATCAAAGAACTCGAGTTACTTACGGAAAAATAAATGAAAAAGGGAAAAAGAAACAGAAACAGAGCACTGCTCTGCAGAGCGCAAAACTATCACTTGTAAAATGCAATTTTTTTTAAGCATTACAAAATGGGGGTACATTGTGTGATTCCACATTTCCCTGTGTTTTATGATTGCTTGTCAGAGAGCACAATATGACCCAGGTAGGTCCTTGGGAAAACCAAGACAGACTGTATCTATATCAATGGACTTTTCTGTCAGGCTGTATGCTATTTAAGACATTTGTCATGATTGAGAGTATTGACTGTTTTATATCACAAGTCATGTCATGTTCTGACATGCTCATTAAAGTGACTCTGAAATGAAACCTAACAAACCTAATGTTTAATTTTTCAATTTTTATTGTTTTTCAAGCAGATTTTATTTAACTTTATCAGTAAATACTTTTTTCTTTCTCCAAAGTCACAAGATCGATCAGAAAATCATCTAGTTGATATTCTACAAAAAAAGTCTAATTTGGCTTTAGTTTTGGCAAACACAAAGTCTAAAACACTTACAAAGTATATTGAAGAATTACTTTTTAATTTCATAAATAGTTCTACAAGAGCTTGTAATTATGTTTGAAAATAGCACCAATAATCTTGTTTATAATCCAATATACAGTGCTCAGCATAACTGAGTACAGCTCATTTTGAAAATGAATATTTTATCCATTTCTATGTGAAAATAATTAATATTTTTTAGTGCATATAAGCAAAGCAGATTTATTAATAAATGGACTTTTATGTCAGGCTGTATGATATTTAAGACATTTGTCATGATTGAGAGAATTGGTTGTTGTTTTTTTTTTATCACTAGTTGTGTCATGTTCTGACATCCTCATTAAAGTGTCACTAAAAAAAACCTAACAAATAATATGTTTGTGCATATGAACAAAACAGATTTATTAAACAGATGTATTTATTAAAATAACATTTTAGTCACAAAGCAGAATGAACCGCCAACCCATCCAGCACGTTTTTTACGCAACGGATGCCCATCCAGCCGCAACCCATCTCTGGGAAACAACTACACACTTATTCATACACACACTCATACACTTCGGACAATTTAGCCTACCCAATTCACCTGTACCGCATGTCTTAGGACTGTGGGGGAAACCGGAGCACCCGGAGGAAACCCACGCGAACGCAGGGAGAACATGCAAACTCCACACAGAAATGCCAACTGAGCCGAGGATCGAACCAGCGACCTTCTTGCTGTGAGGCGACAGCACTACCTACTGCGCCACTGCGTTGCCCCAAATGATAAACTTTCACACTATTAAGTTTAAATTTAGAAGTAGCTCCTTGTCAACTATCATTCAGACTCAACATTGCATATTTGTGATGTGACAACTGCGGATGCGCACATTGATATCTACAGTATACTGAAACAATATATTGTGCCGCTCTGCTCTCTATGATCTGTGATGTGTAGATAATTAAACATCCACTTTGGCTTTATATTGAAGAACAAAACATAAATGTATAAAAAAAGTAATGTAAACCACAGAAAGTAATTTATTCGTAAAAAAATTCTAAAGACAAAAATAAAGTCTACAGAGAAACCATGGATCAAAAAAATGGCAAATTCTGCTCCTGGTTTTAGGACTACAGATTGAACATATCTGTGAAAGACCAGCAAATTAACATCATATTAACACGTGGGTCACGTGCAAATAGATCCTCTGATGCACAGATGCAACTGTGTTGCTACATGCGCACATAATAGTCAGTAATTTAAGAACACTACAAGATGGTTTTAATATTGTATAATAGCATCTTAGATGACATTTAAGTGTGTGCAGAAAGAATGTGTAGTCCCTTGAGATGTAACCGTAATGCTAATTGTAACCCCCATATTCCATACGCTCTAATTTTCCCACTCGTCCTTCATTATATTACATTACACAAGTCCATAAAAGAAACTCTAGAGCATATTTACTAAAGACAGAACATGCAGATGTAGACAAAAGTCAAAGATATTGTTATTACTGACCAGTGGAGTGTCCCGGATCCCACACTTGTTTTATGCAACCACATATATATGGTGATGTTCAAACCAGGAATAGCAGTATCCACCTGGGAAAACCAAAGGAGAAATTGATGAGAAAATATGTAGATGTGAAAGCAAGTAGTACTGACAAATGAAGGTGAAATGAAAATGAATGAGGCGATCATAAAACAAAATATAACTATACCATGGACATGAATAGATTTGCATTGCATCCACTTTAACAATCTATGCAAGGTAACCATAACCCATTTTATATCATCAGTTGAATATATAGCTGAACAAGTTTATATTGTCAGTTTATATTGTACAACATCCACTTGCTTGTGCTCTTCCATATAGCACAAATCACCAGTGTTTAAATCATTGTCCTGTTTTTTTTTTTTAACCGGCCAGAATTTGTGAATTGTTTTGCCTTAAACATGAGCGCCCTTGTCGTGTTTTGACAGCTATCACAAACTAAAAACAACTAATCAAAACAGGTTTAAGACCAGGCAGAATCATTTTCTGTCGGGTCGCTCCAACTTCACAGTAAGTACTTTCACAATTCACAGTCAAACCGACCTAAAACTGACACATTGGTCTGTGTTTCTGACTTCGGCAAATCAGTTTGGGCAAATGAAAACAATTATTTTTCATGAGTCCAACATCCAGCTACTTAACAAAATTTGCAATATACCTGAAAAATGATCTTTACAGGAGGCCATCTTTCATTTGAATGTTGTTACATTAAGTAGAATGTTTAATTAACCTTGCACTTAATTCTGAGAGCACAAAATGACCAATAAAAGAAGTGTAAAGCCAAAAGCAGACCATTTTATACTAAAATAGAATTAGGCTAGTTTTGTTATCAATGATTTTTGTCAATAAAATCATGAAGCACCTCATTATTATTATTAATATTATTATTATTATGTTGCTGTTGTTGTATTTTTTTATTATTCAACAGGCTTTTTAGAAAATATGCTAGTTAGTTTGTTATTTACCTAATACATGACAATAGACTTTAAACAAGATATAACAAATACCTGACATATTAGTTTTTCTTAGGATAGATAGCCTAAGCTATTTGTACTGGGGCTTTTCACACACTGACACTTTATATTTCTTTATTAAAATGTTTGCAATTTAAATATCTTATGACATTATTTAGAAAACTGTAATATAAGAATTACAATTTAAATAAATATTTGTAATAAATAAATCCGTATTAATATACAGTAGAACTATTTGTAATACATCAAAAAGCATGCACATTATCAGCTGACAACTTTCCAAGCACAAGAACAAATTACTAGATAAAATTGCACTAAAATTAGAGATGTTCAGATCCGATCACATGATCGGAAATCCGGCAGGATCATGCGGCGTCAGACTTGATCGGAATTGGAGGTTACCTCCTGATCAGGACTCAAAAATAAATGTATATAGACCTTTATATATTCTCATTATTTTATAACATATCAATAGTTATGCGGTGGCACAGAGTTATACCTCTTTCTTAACTTACACAAAAACAGCAACGTGTGCGACATGACATCACTTTGTTGTTCAAGCTACCTCACAGAAGTGCTCTGCTAACAAGTTGTTGAATGTTAAAATAAGGTCAATTAAATAAAAATTAAGGAACATCCTGAATCTGTTTCTTCGCTCTTCTTTATTCTTTTTTATGTATCATAGAAGAATAGGTTTTGGTATTCTCAAAATCAAGTGATTTCGAGGGCAGAAAAACCTGATCGGGACATCCCTAACTAAAATGCTATTTTAAGCATCCTTATTAAATGCAAAATGATGGGAATAACTGCAAAAAAGTTCCACCTTTTGAGAAAAAGAATCACCTCTTTCACTAGGCTGCCTTCGGGCCTGCAACAATAAAAACAGGAAATAAGACTAACATGTTCCTACTGTCTAAGAACAAAGGTATAATATCTAAAAATATGATATATCTACAAAAGATCCAGTCAAATGACTCTGCATTTTTCAACAGAAGTCTTATCTTTGTCCTAATCATACCAGAAGATCCTTTATCTGGTAGTTGGCACTTGTTGAGCAAGTGAGTCGCTCCAGCTGGATACTCCTATAACATATTGGCCATTTAATTCCAGCTGTAAGGGTTTATGTACACACAGGCATTACAATTCAGTGCTGCACAGCTGCTCAGGTAAGAAAAATAGATTGCTGGTGGAAAACAGATTAATTCACTCACAAGGTAGGGTCTTTTTTCCACTAGAAAGCTTGCATGAAGCAGTATGTCATATTCATTTATTCATTCATTTTTTTTTTCTGGGGTCGCCACAGTGGAATGAACAACTCAATATGTCATACAAGACCCCAATTCAGTCAGAGGGTCAGGAGAGACAAATAATGTCCCAATAAGTTGGAGAACAAAATAATGTCACAATAAGTAGTCCAGGTATCATATTGTGACTTTGGGCATGGCACTAATTCCTTATTCGTCAAGTGGGGATGAAAGTTGCTTTGGAGACCAACATGTGTAAAGTAAAAATTTGCTTTCAGTCAGTTTCTACAACAGCAGATCCTTTAGGATGACAGAATTAAGTCAATAGCATCTGTGAATGCACTAAAATCCAATACAATTTTCCAAATAGTCACTTTATCGAATGTTCTTCATGCATCTTGATTTATCAGCCATGCTGTCAGAGATGTTTATATTTCATAAAATATTCCATTCTGGGTGAAAGTTCAAAATTCAAGATTTTATTTACTGGATGCATTTACGTTGTCTGTTAAGAACTAAGAAAAGATCAGTGAAGTGCCTTTTACAAAATGTTGGAACTTGCTTTGAAATGATAACTGAAAACATAGATCTCATCTATAGAACTGCATAGTCAGGTGTGCTTTCTCAGTCTAATTGTACAGCTAGCGATGTATGGAAAATCTATTTTCCACACTTTTCCTCTTTAATGCCATTTCATACACTTGTTATTGCCATCAATGCAGTTGATATTTTATTCCAAAAAAGTCTTATTAGACTATTTAGATGGTACTGTATCATATGTTCTAGAATTCCTGTAGTTTTAGTCCCTTTATGGCCATACAAAAATAGCAAATATTTGGATTTGTGCAAAAATGTTAAATAAAGAGTAATAGTAAGCACAATAAATAAATAAATAAATAAATAAATAAATAAATAAATAAATAAATAAATAAATAAAATAAAATAAAATATTTCTAATTTGGGTACTGCATTTTTGGAGACACTGCAAACAACCCCCAGGACATATTTGCATAGACAGTGAACAAAAGCAGACAATTGCAAAGTAAAAATGCCATCTTTAAGGCTGCTTACAGCAAGAATAATGATCATATTATTAAAGCTAAAGATATTGTTATGAATTAAATGTAAATTCAAAAGAACACCTGTGTCCACGGCACAGGTCTTTAGTGATTACGTACAATATAATTGGAATCCCTTTCAAAATTATATTTTTTATTAGCCAATCAGGATCCTTTAATAATGGCAAGCAACAGGTTCAAATGCATTGATTTATACTGTGAGATGGTATGAACACTCACTATGCTGTGAGATAGTGTGAACACAATAAATATATAAAATAAAATAAAACATTTCTAATTTGGGTACTGCATTTTGGAGACACTGCAAACAACATCCAGGGCATATTTGCATAGACAGTGATCAAAAGCAGACCATTGCAAAGTAAAAATGCCATTTTTAAGGCTGCTTACACCAAGAGTTATGATCAAAACATTAAGGCTAAAGATACTGTTATAAATTAATTGTAAATTCAAAAGAACGCCTGTGTCCACAGCACAGCTCTATAGTGATTACATACAATATAATTGGAATCCCTTTCAAAATGATAATTTTTTTAGCCAATCAGGATCCTTTGATAATTGCAAGCAACATGTGCAAATGTATTGATTTATGCCGTGAGATGGTGTGAACACTAGTTTCACACCTACAGTATAGTTTGTACAACACACTATATAACTACAAATTGTTTATATGACTGACAACATAAATACACATCATTTTCAGTATATTTTTAGTTTACATGTGGTGTGTGAACCACTTAACCTTTATGCTAAGTAGGGCTGCCCCCGACTAAAGATATTCCTAGTCGACTAACATTCCTGCATTTTAGCGATTAATCAAATAATCGTTCATTTATGATATTAATATAATAACTTGCGTATATACTAGGAATATAGTCCAAGTTGAAGTTTAACACTTCCATGTGACAGAAAATGCTAAAGCATGATATTAGCGCATTCAAAACGAAAATTAAGCGCTTAAAACGAAATAGTAAAGCGTTTAAATACAGTGCTTACACACAAAAATCAGTGACCAGAACGTTATAGGCTAATTATGACATAAAAACAGCAATCAGACTGCCTGTGCATTTTAATAATTTATTATCAAAAGTACAAACTGTAACAGTTACATGTCAAACAAACAAACAAACAAACAAAAAAACACTTTTTAATAAAATAAACTAAAATTCGTTCTTCAAAATAAATCAAATAAACTTATTAGCAACTTAGGCCTAGTACAAAACTAGGCAAAAAATAAAAATAAATAAATAAATACTGTAGCAAAAACGCAGTTTTTTTTTTAAATACACTGTTTTTAAAATACATTTTTTTTTAAAATACAGTGGAAAATTAAAATTTATATAATTTTTATATTGTTCAAAAGGAAAATTAACAAAAACGAACAACTTAATAAATGCACATTGCACAACGCCAAAACTTAGAATAAAAAAAGAAGGCAGCAAACAAATTAACAGCCTAATTATGATTGAATTGTTTAGAACAACTATATTTACGACAAAATGTGGAACAAATAATTTAAAGAACACTAATACAAATCAAAAATATCAGAGCAAAGCCACAAACTGCCATTAAGACGACGGATGAGTCTTGACCTGAAACAACAAATTAAAAACATCAGACTAATTTTTCTAACAGAATAAAAAACAACTTCTGCATTATATAAAAACGAAAAAATAAAAATAATATGTATTTATTTATTTGTATAGCCTACCCGATATAAAAATAAAATACCCGTTTTTTTATATATATATATAGCCTAACGGATAGCAAACAGAAACACTACAAAAAGTAAATTAAGCATTCTTACCTAAGCTTTCAATTTAATTTTTTTCATATTATGTGAGAGGAACACCAGCTTGTCCACATTGCTGGGAAGAAGGGAGCTTCTCGACGTGTTCACAATGAAGCCGGCCTTTGAAAAGATGCGTTAGGCGTTGATCTCTCGTTGCTGATGTCATACACTGACTGCGCAGCCCTTGATTGCGAAATTTCACGTGATTTTTTTTTTTTTTGCAACTAACCGACTAATGAAAATGTATTCGACCAAGCCCTCTTCATATCGACTAAAGTTTAGTCGACTATTTGGGGGCAGCCCTAATGCTAAGTCAAAACTGTGTGCCTTGTTAACTATCTCAGGCCTGTAGTGTATGTGCTGATCTGTTGTGTTGAAAGCTCTCAGATCACGTCATCCTTGTTAATTATTGTTTGTTGCTTTTATTGAGTGTGAATTGAGCAATTATATCAGGAAAAGCATGCCCTGGGGTCTACAGGGCAAGGCTAAGCTTGTTCTTACTTATTTTTCCACATCCTATTTCTGGCTTCAAAGAGGGACAGTCTTTTATTAAGCACTGCAAATTGACTTGGTAATTCAGTGGTGGCTCAAGAGCGTCACCGAGGAATAGTAATGAGAAATAGACAGTGAGCAAGTCTTTTGAGTGTGAATGTGTCTGTGTGTATGAGCAAAAGGGAGTCAGTGAGAGTTGCATTAGTGCCTATGAATACAAAATGGTTAAGTTAGTCTGCTGATGAAGCCGACAAAAAAAGGGTTTGTTAAAGGCTACGGATGGCATGAATGTCTCACTCTTTTTCTGTTATGCACCTGCTCTCAATGAAACCACACAAAACAAAAGCAAGGTCTTGAAGTATAAAGTACTCGGCTGCTGCTTCTTTTCACTAAAATGAAGTCACTTCTTAAGTAGGAGCAGCACACAGTAACAGGAATGATATAAAAGAGATGCTTACTTATTTATTTAAGTAACGGAAAGAGTCTTGCATGTGTTCATGTAAGTGTGTGTGAGAGAGAGATTGTCCAGTCAGCGCTCTCATTTTGCACAGGAAGACTCTTTGGCATACTCAAAGATGTTTTAAGAGATCTCATTTAACTCCCTTTAGTGATACCCTCTTTGCTCTTAGACTCTATTACCTCTCCTCTCCATGGAACACTCTAGAACTCCATTCTGCACTAAAGGGACAAGAACTGGCCCTGACCCAAAAGATCCATTCAGCAAAGCTTCTACAAATCCAAGCAAGATATACTGTATGAGCTATTTGCTCCAAAATAATCAGAAATAGCAAAACAATTTCACCACATCGCAAAAAAATGCTCTTGTGTTGTTTTGGAAAGCCTCCTAAAAAAATGAATATGTTGACAGGCTGGGTAGTGAGGGAAGGAAAATACTGTACAGATCTTTTTTCAAACCAGAACTTTAGTGCCCATGCACTTTTTCAACAGCATTAAAGCATTTGTTTTCTATTGAAATTTTCATAATGCTGTTATCAATGCTTTATTAGCCAGAATGAGAATCAAACCAATTAGCTATGAGGAGAATCACAACATTATCAACATTGGTTTTCAACAACTATATGACAATCAGACAAAAAGACAATGTAGACTGAGAACTTTATGGATTTACACTAGACTAGAATCGCACAAAGCAGTGCAAATTCCACAAATTAATAAAAAACTAATTTAGAAACAAAGCTATTTTTTAGATTATTTGGTTACATCTTTTTGAAACAGTAAAAAAATAAAACTGCATGTAATATAGTATGCACACATTCTTTTTTTATATATATATATAAGGACATTTCACAAAAACATTCTGGCATTGTCTACTCAACTTTCACTTCCAAACCTGAGTGAGTTTCTTTCTTCTCACTGAATACAAATTTTTACAAAGAATTGGTACCTAAACAGTTGATGTTAACCACTGACCAGAATGAAATACTGAAATAAAAGTTAAGAAAAGAGTGAGAAACCGATGACCAAATGCAAAACTGCTGACTTTACAGTAAGTATGTACTCACTTAAGTATGTACAGTAAGTATGTTACTCACCTTGTAACTGATTTCCCTGCTGAAAATGTAAGGGGCCAGCGACAAAAATAAAAGTATGGCTAGCTTATAAAAACGTTTCCTATATATTCCACTATAGCTACAAGATATAGCTAAAAATAATAGTTATTGTTGAGTCAGTATAGGAAATGAAGCCATTTTTAACCAGTTTACAATGTATGTTAAACTAGCTCCAGTAGGCTACAGGTATCATTTTTAACAACTAATATAGTGCAGCAAAAACACGTGCTCCCCTACAACATTTTAAATCGTAAACATCGTCACATGACCGGTTCATGAACCAATCTTTGAATCGGTTCTTTTCGACGAATGGTTAAACCAAACCGTTCTTTCCTTGGAGTTGACTCGGTTGTTTGTAGCTGTATTATATCGCGTATGTAAACAATAAACGATGCCTTTAGAACACACTTAAGCCTGGTTTATACTCAACTCGTTCGCTTGTTCGCAAATATTGTCCTGTGGGTGAGTACGTTCTTTTAGTTTTCAGAACTTTATGAATAATTTTCTAGAAATAGGTGCTGGTCCAGTGTTTACATTGTTGTACTATCTAAATATCGTGGAACGTGAATAATTGCTTTTTATTACAAAGAACATATTTTAAAAGCTTCTTTTTTATAAGGAAGCTTCGAGAAGCTTCGGCTAACGTTGATTAACAAATTAACACGCTGCTAGCTATTCTCAACCTCGCTAAACATCTATCAAAGTCAGAATAAAATGCTTTGGTGTTGTTTTGCCAAAAAAGTTATGCCTGCAAACTTGCAGGCTGCATACTATTTTAGAGGTCTGTCCACTCTGGCACTACAGCTGGATTGAGGTAAAGTTTGTTTTAGATTAACACTTTCAGACTTTCTCCTTGCTAATATAATTTCAGAAAAAGTCTTTACAAACTCTAACTTTTAAAATCATTTTAGTAGCCAATGACAATCAAAGTATAACATTGCTCAGAGTCAGTTAAATAGTCCTGATGTTGTTTTGAAGTCATATATGTTATTTCAGACTAAATATTCAAAGTAGGCAGAGCATCACAAGTTCACTGACCAAATGTTTGAATATAAAACCAATTTTACCTCAGTTACAGCTAGCTGTGTAACTTCAGCACTTTAGCCACCCTTGCTTTTTAATTGTTTTAATAGAAACCACAGGACACAGTAGAGAACAGAATTTGGACATGACCAACCTTGTTGTTTGATGTTGTTTTGACATTAATTTCCAGACTAATTACCAATTAAAAGCAGAGGTTTGTATTATAAAAAAAACTTGACCTTGCACAGACCTGCAATTAGTGCAGCATGAATAAGAAAGTGAAAGTGTGTATATAATAATAAAGCAATATGTGAAATAGGCGAGATATGGAAATATGTGAGATATGGAGTTCTGCAATGTACTGTACACGCCTAATTGGACAGGTTCCAGCTAAATCTGTCCATTTACTTGGAGTTACTATCAAAGAAACACTTAATTCTGCTTTTTTTATATACAGATTTACATCATAAATCTTGTTGACTAAAATTCAAGAAATCTTGTACAAGAAAAATTATATTGAGGAATAATATGCAAAGAGAAGTGCTGTGACGAAAATAAAAATCCTTGAGAATAAAAAGCTTATTGAGTAAAACACTTTAGCAACAAATGAACTGCACTGTTGATGTTGTTCATTTTCATAATAAATTGTGAAATCTAGATCATAGAGCACAATCAGCCATCAGTAATCTGTAAAACTGCTTCCGCAGCTGAAGCTGTTGATAACGAAATGGCTGACACAAAGCGATTAGCATACACATTGCTGCAGAGCACATTTATATTATTCAGTGTAATGAAACACAGAATGCAAATCATTGATATATTGCTTTTCAAAATAGCTTTGAATTACTTGGAAGAATAAGATATTATATGCAAAGTAAAACATCTAGACCTACACGAGCTTTGCTATTTGTAGTTTAAATGGATAGTTCTGCTTCTTGATTGTTATGAGAGCCATGTTCAAAGCCATTGTAGATTACTCATTGATAATACCTATGTGACCTCATTACCTCAGTACTGTTGTAGTTTTGTGTATCTTTGCTACAGTTTCACGTATTATATATTTCAGCAATACCCCAATTTATTTATTTAATGAACTGACACCTGCTGTGTCACTCACCTTTAAATGTTAAACCTCTCTTGTCCCCTGTAAAGTATTTTTGGCTGTGGGAGAAGCGTTATGTATTGTTTTGGGGTAATCAATGTTAAGTAATCATACTGTATATAATCTTCTCAATATTTCCTGAAATATTTTTCTTATTGAGAAAGTCTTATTTTAGGTAAATTTAGTTATATAAGTTTAGTTTTTATTTTTAAGGTCAATATTATTAGCCCCATAGGAAATAATTTTTTTATTGTTTACAGAACAAACAATTGTTATCTAATTACTTTAATTAACCTACTTAAACTAATAATTTCATTCAATTTTAAGCTAAAGACTTCAGCAGTACAGTACAGTACAGTACAGTATCTTGAAAAATAGCTCTGTCCCGTTCTTGAATCTGATTGGCAAATAGTTATTCAATATTCTGCAAATAACAACACTCGTACAGTTACTTAACCCTTCACCCTTGTGTATTACTCTGCCCACATGCAGCGACAAGCAGAGGACATCCTGCAATTTGACAAATATTTCTGCTATTGGACAACATAATGTATTTTTGAGGTTTTTTAGTCAAGAATGTAGTTGTTTAGATTGCAGCTATGCTATTTATTTATAAGGATAGTACCTGTTTTTAAATATTTGTCATTTTGCAGAGACAGCGCGTTGGCGGCCGTTAGCCTGTTTGAGCAGAGCAAAAACGGTTGATGTTGTCTATCCACAAGATGGCGACAGAGACCACATAATAAGCCCTTAGAGGAGGAAAACAGCGTAATTTCTATCTACAGCTGATCAAATCATTATTAAACTGGTAAGTGAATTACTTATTTAATCCTGGAACCTGAGTTGCTTTTTGGTATTTCTAATGCGTCTCCTGTTTACATTACTGTATAGACCAGTTCAGTAAAAAGAAAGAAAGATGAAATGCCTGCATGTGTTATACATATCTGAACTCTTCATATATGAGGAATTCAGACGCAAAACCTGCTAAATCCATCAGACCTCTTTTCTTGTAAATAAGCATTTTCGATCAGGCTTCTTTGATTAGGTTCAGAAGGTTCATTTTATAGCTAATGATAAAGTTGTTATCTAGTAAATAAAGTAGCTTTTTTCAAAAATATCCCTTTAGATAATTCTTTGTTTTTTTAACAAGGTAGATATTCTTTTGCGTTTTGCTAAATCCACCTATTGAGACAGGACTTTGTAATTAGTTGAAAATCACTAAAGATGCAATTAGAAATTATTTTACCAAACATAAAACACCTAAAATGAAAAATACATAAATCTGACAAGAAAGTGTCAGTTCATTCCGCATTGGCAACTCCTGATAAACTAGAGAAAAAGCAGAAGGTAAATGAATGTATGAATTATCAATAACATTAAAATTGAAATTAATTAAATCTTAACAATCTATTGTCATTTCTGAGATTTGAGATTTAGATTTAATGTAAGTAGAGCAATGTAAACATTGTAAATTAAACTTAATGCAATGGAAAAACATTGTGAAACATCAATATCTGTGCATTGACCAATGAAATAAAAGCTTAATATAAAAAGCTTATCAGATATAGGTATTATGAAGTAATATAAATAATGTAATGTTTTATATATTATATTTATCTTATTAAAAATAGCTTATATTAACAGATAAAACACAAGGTAGGCCTACTGGGCAAAAAGGGGCTGTCTCTCATACATTTTTAGCAGCTGTCATTCATTCATTCATTCTCACCATGCTTACAGTCTTTGTCTCTTTTTCATCTCTTGTTTATCCTCATAGCATCCATGACAGTCAGACAGGCTCATCCAATTCCTCAAACTCCAATTCAGCAAAAATATTGGTTGAACATGTACTACGTGCCTAAAGCATTCGCTCAGTGTCATTAGCTCATTTTTTGTGGAAGTGGCGTTTAGTGGCTTTTGCATCTGAACTCTTCATATATATTTAGCAACGGTTTCTGCTGTTCTGACGTCAGCTGCAGATGTGAATGAATGGCAGAAGAAAGTAGTTCCTCCTACAAAAGGGATTTTTATTACACCCATAGCAGTGCAATATGGCTGTATATGGTCACTGGTGAGACACTAAGGGACTCGGCCTGTGGCCTCGTGCCAGCGCATGCCTCTAAACAGTTCCGGTATACAGCACTATTGCACTGCTACGTGTAATATTGCTTGTGTGTGTGTGTGTGTGTGTGTGTGTGTGTGTGTGTGTGTGTGTGTGTGTGTGTGTGTGTGTTGAAAAAAATCTTCATTAAACAGCACCTAGAAAATTACAGAGTAGACAGAAAGCAGCATCCACATTTAATTTACTTTAATTTGCAATTAAATTAAATTCTAATGCCATCACAGTAAAATACTCATCATCATGGAAATTATTTTATATTCTATTTTCTTTTTTATATATTTATTATTTTTTGATGCTATGCTTTCATTGCAGTTTTTATACAATTCAAAGTGAACGTATGGGAATCAAACTATAAACATATTTCTGTAAATACACAGAATGATATACAACAGAGGCTGATGCCGATGTTAATTTGTCTTCATTCGTGTCAGATAAGCAAAAGCTAAGCCCTAAAGGTTTTGCCGTTGATGAAGTCTTTCAAGTTTCCAGTCTGTCTTTGCTATGACAGGGTCTCTCTCTAATGAACACAGCTTCTGTTCAGCCTCTTGACATGCAGTGCACTGACAGAGTAAGAGAGAGCACACAAGCTAATCGGCCCGCAGGTCAGTTTGCTCTTCATTTTCTGTTTACTTGCCGTGCCTTCTCTTTATGGAGTCATGACCACTTCTTTATGGGCCAGCAGAATTTTCCTTGCTCTTTACACGTATTTATTTACATTTTAATGAGGATATTAGTGAAGCGATGACATTAGAACACCACTAAATAGACATTGAATTTCATCTTCAAAGATTAAAACGGGTACATTTAAGTAGACTGTTTAAAATTATGTTCAACTTGAATTGCTCTAGATTTGTGGTCGGTTTTTCAGAGTAAGATCACAGTAGGTTAGAAAGGCATTTCTTTTTACTCAGCAATATGTGGGCACAATTAGGCTCAGTTGAGAACTGGTCAAAAATATTTCTTAAGTTTCTTTTTTATTTCCTTTTCTTCCTTTTTTTGCCATCTGATATTATGAACCATTTACTTGGCGGGCATAGTGACAGAAAATGACTTGGTTTTTCCATCGGCACAGTGAGTTACTTGACAAAAAGCTTCTACTTAAGAAAGAATGCAGTGTTCTTTCTTTTTCACCATCTAAAAGGCAGAGTGGAAGCACGCTGGGATGGTGAAAGCAGTAAGCACCGTAGATTTACATCAATGATGCGCATGCGTTTATGTGTGTGTTTGTGAGCAAGGTTGTGAGAAGGCAGAAGTTAAAATTTGTTTTAAGACAGTCTCTCCTTTACACACACCATAAATGTTGTCATCCTCAACACACCAGCTCAAACACAATTGTGAGTGAAGATACTAATCTCCACAGCCAGTATACCACAAATAGGATCAGGGAAGCATGAAATCCATACCTTGTAAACACTACACCTTCAGACAGGGTCCAGGGAGGAAGACAGACGGAGAGTGACAGAGTAGAAACGTCATGCCCATACAAATGTGCTTCTTGACAAGAGGATTTCACAAGAATGCAGCTTCCAAAATAACTATTTGTCTTTGTTAATCAGCAGGACAATTACTAGGTGGAAAGAAGTGTTTGTTCGAATTGCTGTGGCGGAAATCACAATATTTGGTCAGTCCAGTGACGCTGCATCTTTTTGCTTTCAGCTTGTTTTGCCCTCATGTTGCTCAACGCAAATTACATTTTTACATACTAAATGCAAACGGCAGGATGCCTAGTTGCATAAGTGAATTCCGAGAAACACTGTTGACAGTTGAAATCAACAACCAAAGAAACATGTTTGTGAACAGTTTATTAGCTTTCTGTGTGAGGCTGTGAAAAAAAGCACAGCATTGTGTACATAGTTTAGAGACCAATCAGCTGAGCATAGCAATGCTGTTTTAGTGAATATAAAGCATTTAGGTGCATAATGATGGAAGGGACAGAGTAGTGAGTAAGCAGAAGATTTGTATACAAACTGCTTCAAAAGAGATGGGGCGAGAACCAGGAAACTTGGCTGGTGATAGTTCAACTGTAGCCAATGGAATTGCTGATTGCTTATTAGTTGTGCCACTAATGAATAATCAACCTGGAAGTGGTTTCTGCTTTGTTTTACAAGCTTTGGTTGTGTCTGAAAGCTAAAGGTGCTACTTTCGCATACAGGTAGAAGGAAGGAAACAACAATGCACATCTACTTCCAATGAAGGTGTCACATCCTCTTTACTGAAATGCCTTTATCTGATTGATTTTTTAGGCAGCATAGATGGATTCTTTACTGCCTATGGTATTACACCATCCTGTGCAATCAATTCAGTGACATTTAAGAAAAAGGAAAATCTTTGAAAGTTGTTGTTGGTGGTCAGTTTGCGTTTAAATGTGCTTTAAGGTGTGGTAAATTACTATTTCATCAATTAAATATTCAGTTAGTTATCACCAAAGCTTTCCGTTTTGTTGTAAATCATTAAACCAATATGCTGCATCAAAGGTCTGTCCAAATACTGTTTGTCCCTTATGTACAAATGCTGCCCAATTCCCTGATAGATAGTAGGACTGCATAATATATTGTTTCAGCATCGATATTGCTATGTGCGAGTCCACAATAGTCACATTGCAGGGATCTGCAATGCAGTCAGGATTATAGTTGAACAGACATTACAGTTTACAACATAGTGGAGTAATTTCATATTTCAACCTTCAAATGAAAGTTTATTATTTGCAGTTATTTTTAAGGCGTGCAATTATTTTGAGCAAACCTAAACATTTGGACACAATAAATGAAACAATTGTACTCAATTAAAACAATATATTGTTATTATTATTTTTATTATTATACAGTGATTATTAAATTTCTGCTTCTGAATACTGTTTGACATTCCAGTAAATCATAAATCTTTGTTTATTTGGATCTTTTGTCTGTTTTATTTATTTAACTATACTTGTCATTTTAAAAATATACATTATTTTATGCAGATACACTCCCCTACAGAATTATCTCAATCTTTACAAGCTGTCTAGTCATCTGGTAAAATTGCAATTATATCGCAATATATATCGCAGTGAATAAAAATATTGCAATGTCAGTTTTTTCTAATATCGTGCAGCCCTATTAGGTAGTAAGACCATAAAAAAGCTGCCTCAAAGTGTGCTAAGACTCAGTCTCTTTTTTGTTTAAATTGCTGAAAAGATGGTTGTCATAGTTTTTTTTTTTTTAAATTTTGCTGGTCAGATTCCAACACAGGCTTGTGGGAAATATGCGCTCGTGGGAACATATGGCTTCATTTTGTGTTTAATTGAATGTTATGGGTTGGTACCACTGACTGCTTACCTCCGTATAGATGACTTTTCCAGCGTGATTGGTTTGCTTGTTGGTTCACCATAAATGGTCTCAGACTTGGAAAGCTGATTATAGTGGATTGGGGATCGCGTCCAGTGAAGGGTGGTTCTAGAAACTAGGTAAAAGGAAACCCATTTACAGTATGAAATCATGATAAAAGCATTCTCTTAGTTTGCTTTTAAAAACACTATTGATTGGGTTCAGGGAACAGGGTGTTTGGGTCAGTTGATATTATAGTGATATAATGTGCACAATGACAAGCCTTCTCTCTCACAGATGTGCATGAGAAAGACGTTGAGATTGGCAGTAATATACAGAGTGGCCTCTGGTGGATTTACATGAAAAGGCATGTATTAGAAAAGGTGCCCCAGTATTGTAATTGAGATTGTTAAAAATATACATGGTGATTAGTGGGTTTGTGAAAACAAAATCCACAAGCAAACATAGACCCGGTTACATAATTCTCGGTTCTCAAAAATAAAGCCCTTGACACATATCTTCAATGAGTCTAGGTTTCCAAATTCAATAGGGATCAACACTTAAAAAATGCTGCATTGTTGTAACTGAAAAAGAGGGTCAAATATGGACAAATTCAACATTGGGTTAATTTTGTCAATAACATTAAACTACACTTTTTAACCCAACAGTTTGTTTTGTCCATATTTGACTCAAGCTTGACTTACAACATTGCAGCATTAAAAAAACTTACATGATTTTGCATGAGGGTGAAAGATTGTTCCCAAAATTTGCCATTCTAACCTACAGGAAGCTGTTTGATTTGGAAGTGGAATCTGTTTAAGTTGTGCTATATGTACCATAACACTTTCGTCAGTTTTTTTTCCTGACATTTCTCTAATATGATCACACCATTATGTGAAAAACAACATTTTCTTTTGACTTACAAAAAAAAATCAAGACGGCCACTGGAGCCACTTTGAAAAAAAGATGCACAATTCTTCGAACACCAAGAGAAACGCTCATGGACGAAACAACCTTTCTTGTATTTTTCTCTTCTTTCACTTCGCCTTTCATCAGACAGCCATACATTATGCAAAATTACATAAATCATAGGGCATAATCCTCTAACCAACACATTATAGAAACCCTGCTGTTTCACAACAAATCCTGTAATATAATCACCTGTCACGGTGGATAGAGTTTCAGTTGATGTACAATGCTTTATTTTGTTGGTGCTTTATGCCCAGGTCATGTCTTGCAGCGAAGTCACGCTGAAATAATAAGCTGACTGAACGATGAGGCGGTCACAGAAATGCCACGTTTAATCTGTAGAATCAGCCTGATGCTGGAAAATAGTTCATTGTTGATTCTGCTCATTATTTTTTTAAAGATTATGCCACGTTTCCCCATGTGGTCGCATTTTCCACCGGCACTGATGACTATGCTGGCAGTCTGAGTGCATGAAAGGTTATGTGAATATGAATGATTAAAACGATTCACGTATATTCTCTCATTGCTGACACTAGTAACAAAGCGGCATATAATGTGAACCAAATCCCACTTGTAATGCTTGTACCGGATTTAGGTGAGCACCTGCCGTGCATCTTGCTGTTTAGTTATTATCATGCAGCGTGCATGTGATCTGTCTCTGGTTATGCACTCGGTCTTGTAAGGTAAACTCGTGGTGTCAATCAATATATAAAATGCCTTCATCTTTTGTAGCATTACTAAACTGTGAAAGTGTCAGAGCCGATGGTTTAAAGAGAATCCTGCATGCTTGACTGAGCTGCCTGTGCATGAGCAGTGTGAATGATTTGACACTCAACAAAAATGTTGGCATGACCGTTTCTCAAAGAGAGACTTAAAATGAGGCTGCTTCATACTTACATGAGCCTTTACAAAGCATGAGGTTTGATCACATAATGTGTGATGACTGTTGTGCTTCAGTGCTGCTCTTCAATTATTTATTCATTCATTTGTTGATTGATTGATGGATTGATTGATTGATTGATTGATTGATTGATTGATTGATTGATTCATTCATTCATTCATTCATTCATTCATTTTCCTTTTGCTTAGTTCCTTTATTCATCAGTGGTCACAACAGAGGAATGAACCGCCAACTTATCCAGCATATGTTTTATGCAACGAATTTCCTTCCAGCTGCAACCCGGTGCTGGGAAATACACACACATAAGCTATGGGCAACCAATCTACTCTATACAGCATGTCTTTTTGACTTTAGGGAAAACTGGAGCACCCTGAGGAAGCCAACGTCAACACGGGGCAAACAAGCAAACTCCACACAGATATTCCAACTGGCCCAGCTGGGACTCGAACCAGCGACCATCTTGCTGTGAGGCGACAGTGCTAACTACTGAGCCACCCACTGTTCAATTAGTTGAAGTATTTTGTTGAAAAATGCTAATGGAAGACATTACGGTAATAGTATGTGTAATATAGTATTTCATGAGTGTTTTTTTTTTTTGAGATTTTGAAGATACAGGAAAATAGCAGAAACTCAAAGTACAGTACAACATTCTGATTTTGAGAATTTCATGGAAATGTCAGCTTCTTGGAAATGAACTGTAAAGCGCATAGGGGTTCTAAGTAAGAAGGCAGGCCACTTTTAAAACGAATATTATGTGATTGGAACTACCATTCTAAGACTGGTTACAGTAGTGAAGTGCTTTTAGTGAAGAAATCTTAGTGTGACATATGGACTTTAATAGATCATGCTCTTAAGAACAAACAATTTAAAATTTTATTGGTTAAAGCAACCGGTTCATTGCTTTTTTTTCATGCTACAAACCTCTGCACTGCTGATTCTAACAGCCTCCAGGCAGATTTTTTTGATGCTGGCAATAAGATTGCTGAAATATGATTGGCCAAAAGCTCTAATATAAAAATACCCTACTGAATGTTGCGCAACCGAGAGAAAAAGCGATTAAATGAAGAGAACAGACTATAGGACACTATTTAATAAACATTCATGGTAGGGCTGCACGATATTGGGAAAAAATGATATTGCAGTAATTTTATATAAATTATTATATAAATACAATTTCAGCAGATGACTTAAATAGCTTGTAAAGAATTCATAATTTTAGATCGGTTGGGGTGATTCTGTAGGGGAGCGTATCTGCATAAAATATAATAAAAAAAAAATGACAAGCAAAGTTAAATGCAACAGAGAACCAAGGATTTATGGTTTTCTGATGAGTCAAACAGTATTCAGAAGCAGAAATTAAATAATCATTCATTCATTTGCATTTCGGCTCAGTCCCTTTATTAATCTGGGGTCGCCACAGTGCAATGAACCGCCAACTTAACTTATTTGCCGCTCTGGTGTGTGTACCCTGATAGAATTCTATGTTTAGAATTCTAAAATGCATTGTGCTTCGTGATGTGTCATGATGTGGCGCATCCGGTGTGTGACCCCCTTTACAGTCAGGCCTTAAATACACATGCAAACAAACTTTCACTCTAAGGTTCAAATATAAAATTACTCCACTATGTTGTTAACTGTAATGTCTTGTCAGCTATAATCTCACCTACATTGTAGATTCCTGCAATGCAGCTATGGCAGACTTGCACATTGCGATGTTGCTGAAATTATGTTGTGCAGCCCTAATTCATGGAAAATGTATGAAAAGTAAATTCGTGATTCTAATGTTTGATGTGTGTTTGGGTCAGCAGAGAAGGCTTTGTTGGCTCTAATGACCACATTTGTAGATACAGCTATTTGCGACAACAGTTTGAACTAATGCCTTTTAGTTACATTATACATTGCAGTACAGAATGCCTCTCTATTTTCATTATTTTATTAGTTTCATGTGTCATAGAACATGAATAACGCTTCTCAGAATCGTCACATCCATTTGAATTTCAAGCAAAAACAAAACAAAACAAAGAACATAAAAATTATTCATATATAAACATTTTATCATCAACCCAGCCTTAAATCATGTCTTAACACAGTGGTCCTAAACCTTTATATCACCGCGGACCAACTCTTGAATATTTTAGCACAGCTGAGGGTGTTGGGGTGTGTGGTTCTACGTATTTTGTGACATCAGCATTTTCTTAGAGGATGTCAAGCTGACAAAAATTGTAACTCTGATACAAGTTTTATTCATGGAGAAAAAAAATGCTCTGTGTTTATCAGAAGTAATTATTTTACCAAAATGTGTACGTTCCATTAGTGCAGAGAGGGACTTTGGGTACTTGAGCTTGAGCCTCTACTCAATATGCGACGCAATCTATGTGCCTCCATTGGAAATAACGAATTTGCATGGAAAATACGTCTTGTGTGCACAACCCCTAAAACCGCCATCATTTGCGATCTCCAGCAGTTGATCTTCTTCCTGCACAGACATGCTGGATTCACCTGATTTGTTGACAAATGGGTTGTGGATTCTTTTCTTGGCAGTTTATTGGTCCTTCACTAAGCTTTTTCCTCTACGCAATGAAACTTTTCAAAGACGTCTGTTTCTTACTCATTTTGCTAGCTTGTGAGTTCAACTTTGGCGCTCAAGTGTCTAGATATAGCAGAGAGAATATGTTCTTTTTTCAAAATAAATGTTTTTTTTTTCAAAATAAAAGATCATTCCAAATGTAAATAATTCATGACTTCTGTACTGCAATTGATCCACAGACCAGTGCCGGGTCCACTGCCTTAATGCATAGAGTATACCTTATAATAATCAGGTAATCATACATTAGCACATTTTTTAATGTCAGTGAATCATCATAATAAAATAGCATGTTCAAAAAAATTATCTCCTGCCGTCTGAACAAAGCATTAGTCTCTTAATTTAATTTAGTTTTTTTAACCTCTGTGTAATAATTAAGTTCTTTGAAATTTAAGCACCTGCTATGTGGTTCTTAGAACTGCGAGTTAGTTCATGCTGCTTTTGAATAGCACAGTGATTTGACTAGCAAAAGTAATAATTGTCAAACTTTATTCATAGCTGGTACATTTTTTCCAATGAGCCAACCACCCAATGTGACCAAGATCCCCTGTGTGAGGGTCAATAGATAGCAGGCTTTCTGTAGTGCAGTCAAAACATAAAGCACAGCTCAAGATAATAGGTTTCTATTCCAAATGCAATAGTAGTTGCAGTAGTAGTTTTCATCTGTTCCAGTCTAATGTATTATCGGTAATGGATTGGCTTGATATGCAATCAAAGGCACATGAGAGATGAAACGGAGTGGACAGCGTTTGTGAATGCTAATGTTTAAAGCTTTTGATTTAAATAATGTGATGTTCTCAGGCATCGGGGCTTATTGAGCTCTTGATTTAACTGCAGGGGGTAACGTCTTCAACTCAGTCTTGTTTTCACACTCGCATACGTTCGCACTCTCTCACACACACACACACACACACACACACACACACACACACACACACACACACACACACACACACACACACATATATTGTCAGCTATTGAGCACCTGCTCGGAATACAAACACACCAGGAGCTCACGTATCCTGGCAACAAACTGCACAGTTTCAGAAAGTTCTGGAGGCTGAGTATCCATGCCGAAATCCATCAGGAATAAAGCGTGTGTGTGATGACTTATCAATCAGCAGCCTTCCTGCCCCATTTTGGCTCTGACATAAAACTCAATGAGTGGAAGAAATCCAAAAAAAAAAGAAGAAAAGTTTCTATTTTTCCGCAAGCCAAACACACGCAGTATGCATCAGCTATGAATTAAAATTGCATGAAGATTTCAGATATGGAAGACACATTAAACCATAAATTAAAGTGAGGATGTTTCAAATGGGCTGTTTTTAACTCAGACCAGTGAGTCACATTAAAGATGCTGCCTGGATGACTCATGTCATTTAATCCAGACAGTTCAAACAAAGAACCCTTTAATTCAAATACTCTGTGTGTGTGTGTGTATAGTGGCTTTTCACCAAGAATAGTTCTTTAAATTTAAATCTATGAAAGCTTTGTTTGAATTGTATTTGCTTCTTCTACTGAATATATTATATTGCATATTATTGTTGGATCTGGATTAAATGTAATGTGAATTATGTCTCCTGCAAAGGGAATGTCGTAATGATGGAAATACTTTAAATCATCTTTCCAGTTTTAGAGAAGGATATTCAGAACTGGGTTATATATAGATTACAATCTTCAAAATGAACCTTTAAATAAGTACAATTTTGTCTGACTGAATTATGCAATTGGCATACATCCACTTGCTTGTTATTTAAATTCCTCTTTATATTTGTTGAACATACTTGTTTTTTTTTTTATTACAGTTGGTAGTCCACAGCACAGCCCCATATTTTTTTGCTTAATTACTTCATTAATAAACAAAAACAGAATTAATTAGTGTCAACACATGCACAACTAGCGTTGTTTGCATTATTGCATTTACAATATTTAGACATTTCTAAGTACTCAAATAAATAACCAAATATCAGCTCTCTGATTATTACAGTATTTAAATGTTAATGACTTGATTATCCTAGTGGTTTATACTGTACTGTAACATCCTAATTAGTGGTTATGCCAAGGCTGCATGATGTACAGTAAGGGTCAAAGTTTTCAAAAAAGTTTTTTTTTTTTTTTTTTTTTTTTTTAAGTTTAATACTAATTCACTAGAGCTTCTGTTAAACTGCTTTGACACATTCTACATTGTAAAGCGCTATTTAAAAAAGATGAATTTTAATTGAGTAATACATTTTTTTTTTCCTATGGAAAAAAGCTGTATTATTCTATTCAATTCAATTCAGTTCAGCTACTACTGCTACTATCTTTTAAACCATGTTGTATCTGTTTGTACAATTCTCATCTATTTAATCAAATTATAATAATAACTTAGCCAGACTGGTTCATTCCTCTGGGGCAACCCTTTATAAATTAGGGACTAAGCTGAAAGATAGTGAGTATATTACATACCTTGACCCTATTTTATATACTTTTATAACGTCAAAATAAATGTTGTTTAATTAATTGATAAATAAAAATATTATGCTGCGTAATAATGGAAATTACTGTATTCATATTTTTTTAATTTTATTTTATTTTTATTAAGGTTATTTGCAACTAATATTTTAAATTAACGTAGACTCGTAGACCTATATTTGCTATATAACCAGCCTATATATATATATATACATATATATATATATATATATATATATATATATATATATATATATATATATATATATATATATATAATAAAAGATATATACAGTATCACAAAGACACAAATCATGAACATAAGATCTACAGCGGTAGGCATTAAGCCAAAGGAAGGTTGTATAAATATTATTTTTATCCATGATCTTAATTTCTCTCTCAGATTTCACTCCTCGGAGCATCTGACATCATGCACCTCACTCAGGACATGCGTTAGGGCTACCACTACTGTAATTCACCTAAAACACATATTGCCATAAAACTCATCAATGGCATGGAATCGTTTTCCCTAGTTAACTGCTGGGAAATAATTGAATTTAACAAAATCATTTATCAATTTCACAAAAATTATAAAACCATCCTTACATGTAAAGCACAAATAATGTCCTTTAATTCAATGCTTGCTTTTCTGTTTGTTCGATTGCTCCGTTTGTTAGATGTTTGCTTCTAGATTCTTTTACTGTCTGAAGCATGTCAAATGCACAAAACACCCAATTTGCACTACAGGGTGTCTAATCAGATCTTTGCATTGGCTTCATCCGCGTCTGCTTACTGCACCGGCTGCAAAACAATTCCGCCCCACTTACATGTAATGTTAAGATTGTGAGGGTGCTGCATATACAGTGTCTATAAGTCATCTAAAACAATTCATTGCAAACTGAAAGAAATCTAATTTGATTATATGGTTTGGAATTGGATGTTTTATGAGATTATTAAAATTTTTTGTGATTATTTTGCATTTATTTAAGAATTTAGCAGGATCACAAAAAATTAACGACTTTTTGTTGATTTTGCGCTAAATTCAGTGATCGCAGAATCACAAAAAACTTGGGAGTCTGTATAACTTACTTTGCAACTTTTTGTTTTCACTTGTAAACTCAAATTTTGTAACTATCTGATTTTTGCTGTCTTCTTACACTGCCCTTACTCCAAACATATAAATTATCATTAACTCTCACTTTTAAATGTCAGACCCCATCCCGGCTAAATAAATAAGAGATTTTGTATCATGCGTGTGCTTACTCTATCACTTTAGTAAATTTGATGCTGAAACCAAGAAAGGGTCACGTATTTTTAGCCCTAATGTAACTATATATGTGAAGTATGTCATGCTTTTTGTGAAACATTAGCTACAGTATGTTTTTGTTTCTTTGTCTTTGGGGTATCATCACACCTCGTTATTTTATACCACAAGAACCCTGCCAAAGCCATAGGGAAGACAAATTTCCTTTTTCACAAGAGCGGAAAAGTCCAGTCATCATGTCATCTGTCCTTTCCAAACTCACTCTACTATACGTGATTGGCCAGAGCCGTAATGAGCTGGGAAACCTCTTTGGCTGGTCTATTGGAGATCTTGCTGGGAATAACTCTAATGAGGGGAGACCCTTCGAAATGGGACACCAACCAAAACCATTGAATGGAAGGAGATCTAATAACAGGACGGGTTAATGTATACCCAGGCGAGTCCATCCATTCTCTTGCAGAGTGCAATAGGCCTTGGCTGCTTAACTACATGTCCGGAGAATGGATTGATGGAGGGAGAGACAGAGAATAGATGGAGACAGACCAGTGGAGAGAATGAATGAGTAAGTGAGGGAAAAGCAGAGGAAAGAGGAGAGAGAAAGTAATAGAGTGTATATGAAGATGGAGAGAGGTGAACAGGTAAAGAGGGAGAGGTGAATAGAGGAAAATTGAAAAGTAGAGATAGGGACGGATGAGATAGAAGAGTATGGGGGATCTGAGCATTATAATTTTACTGAAGTCTTTGTTTGGGATTCTCACAAATGTTTGTAAGGTGTCTTGTTGAAAGTAATAGCTAATGGTTTGTAAATAGATATCGACTGAAATTGGTAATGTGGTTTAAGTGGATCTAAGGTCTCTCAATGAATAACTAAAACTTCTCATGCTGGGTTGTAGGCATTATCGATATCAACTTTTGTGATTAAATGCTGAAGCCTTTATCACAATATATGTTGCTATTGTGTATAACACCATATATTGTGGCCACATATATAATAAAGCCACATATATTGTGGCTGCACAATATATCTTTTAAGCATCAATATAGCAATGTGTGTATCTGCAGTAGTCATGTTGCAGAAATGCAAAACACATGAGATTTGGGGAGACAAAATTGAACCATAGTAGAGTTAAAGTTTCTCATCTGCGTGTGTTTTTAAGACCTGTGACTAATCAAAGCCTGTTTAATAGAGATTACTTTAATTTAATTATTTATATGATGAAGACTATGCAGTATTATTGTACATTTGATTATTCAATTTCTGTACCTTAAGATGGTTACTCTCTTCAGAAAACCATAAATCGCTGTTTTGTTTTGTTTTTTCAATTAAAAATGTACTCTATTGTGTTTATTTATGACTGTAGTTTGTTTATTATATAGATATAATAAATTACCTAAAAATTTATTTATATTTCACTCCCCTGGAAAACCATTCCAGTCAATTTAAAGTAATGACTTTGCAAATGAGCTATTTAAGTCATCTGGTGAAATTATATTTATATTACAATATATATTGCAGAGAAAAAATTTATTGCAATATAATTTTTTTTTTTCAATATCGTGCAGCCCTAAATTTGATATTGACTGACTAAGCTGGATTTATTTTTTACTTAACATGTATGATAACAATATATGAATAAACATGTTTAGAGGAAACAAATGCTTCAACAAATTGAAACTGCAAAAGAATGATAAAGTACAATACACCGTGTCCTAACCACACTTGACACGGCACAATAAAAGTTACCTTTTGCTAAAAGTTAAAATGAGATTTGTCCTAATCACCTGTGACAATGATGCACACAATTTATATTTTAGAAATGCTCTAATTTTCACAATGTTGTGGCAGATCTTGATCATCAAAGGCAACAAAATACAAAATGTGGTGAAATATGAACATTTAAATAAAATAATCTGCTAAAATACAAAAGATATAGACATAAGTGATTTTAGTCAGTAAGTCAGTTTAAACATTATAAGCAGTTTTTGACTTGAATGTTTTTGTCCATCACAGGCAAACTACATTTTTTTTATCAATCAAAAAACCCTCAAAAATTTAATTTGTGAATAAAAATGTCAAGTATTATATTATAACAATTAAAATGATAATAAAAGAAGATGTTAACGAAAGTGGGGCGGCATGGTGGCTTAGTGGGTAGCACGATCGCCTCACAGCAAGAAGGTCGCTGGTTTGAGCCTCGGTTGCGTCAGTTAGCATTTCTGTGTGGAGTGTGCATGTTCTCTCCATGTTCATGTGGGTTTCCTCCGGGTGCTCTGGTTTTCCCTACAGCCCAAAGACATGTGGTATAGGTGAACTGAGTGGGGTAAATTGTCCGTACTGTATTTGTGTGAATAAGAGTGTATGGATGTTTCCCAGTGATGGGTTGCGGCTGAAAGGGAATCCGCTGCGTAAAACATATGGTGGATAAGTTGGGGGTTCATTCCGTTGTGGCCATCCCAGATTAAGGGACTAAACCGAAAAATAAATGAATGAATGAATGAATAAGGAAAGTGTTTATACAATATTTAATGGTTTAATACAGACACTCTTACAGCAAAAGAAGTACAATGGTTTAGAAAGTAAAATCCTTCTATATTCTATAACTTGAATAATCCAATATTTAGCATTTACTTTAGTACACAAGGGAAACATCTATGTATACATTCTAATCACTATTATAATTTATTCCTGCTCATCGTCTGCTATGTTTATCCTCAAGTCATATTGAGATTTGGGACTGTTTGAAAATCTGCTGGTGGGTAGTGTGCTGTTTTTGTCACATCGTGGTACACCGCATACTATGTGCACTCATCATTAGATTGTCTGCTAAGAAGTCATTCCATATTTCAGTCTTCCTTTAGAAATAATACATATTGTTTAAGTGTACATTTTTGATTAGATGTTGACAGTATCTCCAAAATGTTAATACTTTTAAAATGTAATTTTTAATTTGAAATATACAGTACAGTATTTGCAATATTAAATCAAGATTTCACTCAAAAGTAAATTTATAATAATCAGTAAACTTATCATCATATATTTTCTATTAAATCATAAATGAAAGTTTACAAGCACTTCAAACCTTGTTTTTATGTGCCAATAGCACACTCTATTAGATATGTAACCCATTTTTTGGTTTGGATATTTCATTAACCTAAAAGGTGATGGAAGCAAAGTTGCTAACTAAAACAAGTTTTGATAGTTGATCAAAAAAGCACAAAAAACATAATGAAAACATGAAATATATAAAAAGCTGTCTCGTTTTTGTTTAACCATAACTAAACCTAAAGTAAAAACGAATAAACTACAAATGGTCACAGAGCCACCATGCTGCAAGATTCAATCACCAGTACAACATTCTCACAATCACCTCGTTACTGACTGCTTGCAGCATGTCACTCACTCCCCAATCACAGCACCTATGAAACTGACTAACTGTGCATTAAAACATCACAGCATTTTCTGGTCTTGTTAAACTTGTAACACTGACCTGGCTACCTGGCCATATCACCCTGCAACCGGTTGCTCACTGAAGCTAAGCAGGGCTGAGCCTGGTCAGTACCTGGATGGGAGACCACCTGGAAAAAAACGGGTTGCTGTTGGAAGTAATGTTAGTGAGGCCAGCAGGAGGACCTGTGGTCTGCTTGAGTAATAATGCCCCAGTAAAGTGATCGGCACACTATACTGTCAGGGTTAGGGTTAAAGGGTCATGAAACACCAAAACACATTTTTTGAGCTGTTGACAGTCGTATATGTGTCCCACACTGCTAAAAACACTATTAGGACACCTATATTTCACTAAAAAGTGTAAATTGGTTGTTTTTGCGTTATTTCAAGCAAATTCGTACTTCCTGTTTGAAACGAATTTTTCAAGCTGCGTCACGGTCATGACATGATAGCGTTGTATTCCAGCGTGCAGACTGGGCGTCTGTGCCAGAGTGAGTCTTATTACGTCTTACAGTGTAGATGCAGTAAGGCTTGGTTCAAACCAATCAGGGCGCTCTATTTTGCAACTTCATTAATATTCATTAGTGTCACCGTGTTTACACCACAGAGACGCCACGTTGTGTTGGCAAAACAAGCGTGAAGTGTTGCTTTTATAGTTTGCTGCCATTAAGTTTCGTTTTCATTTTCTCTTTGTGAGAGCTCATCTGGATCGCGTGTGGATTAACAGTGTACGCGACGCTCGACAACAATAACTTACGTGTCTAAGGAGGATTATTGTTTACCTGAGAGCTGTTCTCATCTGCAAACGCTCAAATCCGGATTCGCTTGTAGTATTCTCTCCATAAAGACACGGCTCTAGTTGCTGGGGGTTGTCCTGTCTCTACAGATTTGGTAAGTGAGCGACCAGTTCTCTTTGTTTATTCAGTTTGTTCGTATTGAATTAAGTTAACTATTCTACTGAGTGCAAACATGCTAGCACCGCATTTTGTGACCGGAATAACACCTTCTGAAGCTACCAGCTGTGTAAGTTTCCGGGAAATGCAGAGTTTTTTTTCTTTCTCTCATTCGCCATGCTGTATCAAACATTGCATGAAAAATACACGCTTAGAGCAGTTCCTCGAATCAAATATCTCGTTTGTCGCGAGGGGCATGCATGAATTCCCTGAATGAAAGAGCCAAACTGCAGTTAAAGTCCAACATTTAATAATTTGGCAAATAATTCGACTACAGATGTCCATGTAGGTTAAACACTATCCCTTTCTCCTGTGTGTATTTTGACTGAAACTCGCGCGTGCCCAAATAGACACTCCCACACCCTCCCACTTTAGTTCCTCCGACCCCTAAACAGAGCTGGACACGCCCACTTTTCTGACTTTTTCCAAAGTAGAGGTGTGAAAACACCCTGCTGAAACGAGGGGGTTTCATGGCCCTTTAAGGTTGGGGTTAGGGTATATGTCAGTGGGTGCCGTCTTTCCGATGAGACGTTAAACTGAGATCCCGACTCTCTGTGTAACCCTGGTGTCCTGGCCAGATTGCCTCCATTGGTCCTTACCTATCATGGCCTCCCAATCCACCGAGTTGGCTCCATCTCTGTCTCTCTATTCCATCAATAGCTGGTGTGGGGTGAGCACACTGGCGCCATTGTCCAGTGGCTGCCGTCACATCATCCAAGTGGATGCTCACTGGTGGTGGTGTGGAGAGACCCCCCTAATGAATGTAAAGCACTTTGAGTTCATGGCCATACACAATAAATGCTCTAATTAAATAAATATACCACATTTTTTGCTTGTTGAATATATGCCATGAAGAATTAAAGCAGTTCTGATGGCAATAGGTGGTGCAACCTTGTACTATTAAACAGAATGTATTTTTGATTACTCGTAACACATTAGTTAAATTTGTTTAAACATAAAGTGTATGCTACGTATGTCTTAGATTCTGTCTATACAAGAATAATGTGCGGTGTTTATGAAAATGTAAAATGATGTATGCGTGCTACAACCAAAAGCCTACTTAATGGCATTTTATGATGAAAAACTTGGGCTAAACACAGACTAATTCTATTATGAATTACCGCTCAAATGTCAAACTGTTCATTACATGCTGCAGAACTGTGATAAGAATGGAAAAGTGAGGGATAAAATGAGGAGGACGGGGGGGCAGAAAACACTGAGCTGTAGAATGGAAAGAAGATGGAGGTGAAGATAAATAGCTGTTTTCTCCAGAGCATCTGCTCTTACAGTCTCATCTGCTGACATCTGTCCTCAGTAACTATCAGCCAGCTGCTCGTGTTCTCCAACCACCACATAGCCCTTTCTTTTCCACTCACTTGCCGTCTTTAATGTTGCCTCTAACTACATTGCCAGTTTCACTGCTGCCATCCAGGCCTTTCTCCTTCTGTCCTCTATTCCAATTCAATTTACATACTGTTCCAAAGCAGCTTTGCAGAGAATAGTCCCTTACAAACTCCCCAGTGAGTAAGCCAAATGTCATACACTAGCAAGGACAAACTCCAGACGATGTTTAAGGAGATGTGAAGAGAGAGAGAGAGAAAAAAGATCGAGGAGGAACCAAGACTAAACTGAGGGAGCCAATTTTCTTGCATGCATTTGTTTACTCAAATAAATAAGCCATAAGCCATATCTCATTAACGATAATTGGTTCATTTGTTGTATAATGATTACATACCAAACATTATGGGATTTGTAGATTGTAGAGTTGTTGTTGATGGACAACAGGGCTCCTGACTAATATCTGAAAGCAGTTTGTGCAGATGGTGGCACATGATTTGGTAGCACGGCAAATGCAATATTAGTTATATATTGTATGTTGTGCCTCCTAAAAAGAACATTTGACAGTTTGAGTTGGGGGATGGAGATGTTGCAATTGACTCAGATTGAGCAGACTATTCGTTAGGGCAAACAGTAACATCTGTAAAATGGTAACATTTTCATTTCAAATGTTTCAAGTTTGTAGATCAGGTATACAGTGGCACCTCATTACCGTTGAAATTTAGTGCAATAAAAAAAATTATATAGATTTTGATATGACAAGCTGTACACTGTACAACATTCAGGGTTCCACACAATTCATTCATGTTGTCCCAACACAAATCAATTAAGTTAACTTAACACTTAACAAATTTATGTGAATTGAACATAAAAAAAATTAAGTTGTCCCAATGAAATCTCAAGAATTGTTTAGTTTCATGTATATAGTATTATCATACTTCCTAATTAATAATATACCATATAATGCAGTATGAAGATGATTTTTAGTTAGTATATAAATTGTTTTGGTAAAATATCAGTCAGTGAGTCAATAAGCTATCACATACACTGCTCTGTTTGTTTGGGCTTAAGGTACTTGTATAAAAAATGCGCTGACAAGTATATCTTTCAAATTAGTTTTTCCTTTTTTGTTTATTTTACTTTAAATCCAAAATGAACATAAAGTTGTCACATTAGAGTGATAAAAACGTACAGGAATGAGAAAACAGAGCCTCTGTACTTGGTCTTAGACTTGAGAACAATAAATTGATGTGAAAAAAGCACTTACAGTAATGTGGTACTTGCTCTGTGATTGACACAAACTCAGTAGCAAACGTTCATGAATCAGTTCACGTTTAGGACTTACTGTGCTTGAACAGTCAAATACACAGAAATTATGTCTAATTGCCTGTCTTGTTGAGGATTCCCATAAACGTGGCTATGTCAAGTGACATTTATTCATCTAGCAATTTCTATAGGTTTTTTTTTGTCCCCCTTAAAATGATAAAACAATGAAATAAATTATAAAATTCAATAAATATTCTTTTTATTTTCGCCTAAGCTAAAATTAATTCAGTATAATGACCAAAGTTTATTAGTTTTTCAAATGTCATTTGTGAACATAAACAGTTGGAAAATATGAGATCAATCTATTAGACATAAATAATAATGAATAGGTGTGTAATAATACTCCCATGTCAAGATTCAATACAATTTATGATAATGAATAATAGTGTCACAATATTTTAATTGTGTAAAAGATTATTATTATTATTATTATTATTATTAAACACATTAATTAAATAGAATAAATCCAAATAAAAGATTCAATTAATTTCAGTTTAATGCAATGCTAAATTTGACCTAGCATAGTGCGCCAGAATTGTCTTGAATTTGGTCCTGTCACAGGGCAATGGGCGAATACAAATAAAAATCATGATTCTGAAGCTGAATTATGTTAGAAAAGTTTGCTTGCACTTTATTACTGACTACATATAACTGACTACATTTTTACTAGTAAAATCTGTTTTTTGGTATAATCCCCCTTGCATTATTGAACATTATATTCAATGGTATAGACAGTAGTCTAATGCGGTACTGCCACTGGAAATCCATTTTCTCTTTTTTTCTCATATTGATGCTGTGAATGCAGGTATTCTTTGGATATCTAACATAGTCTCTCAGTGCTTGCTATGGCCCACCTTTCTTTGATAATGCACTTACATGATAAGAATATTAAAAATTTTTTCAAAAAGAATAAAAAAATCTTTTAATCGTATTACAAAAACTACAATAAATGCCAGGTCCTAATTTAAACTCTGTGTGAAATGAAAATGTAGTATGTTTTTTTTTTGCTAGTGCACATTGTTATTCTTTAGGTGAACAATTAAACTGAGGTAATCAACTAAAACAAAGTTTGTTTTGGTAATCTTCAAGAACTCTGTTGATTTCAGTTCGACCAATTCAGCCACAGTATTCTTAACCACGCCCCTCATACCATAAGGTTGCTATGAGGGAATGATGCGCAAAAAGAAAACCCCGCCTTCTACTTAATATTTCGTTTCAGTGGGCTATATGCATGAAAGTGTTTTCTAGCCACCAATACACTTCCAGTGAAAGGTATATGTGACTCTTTTCATTTCCATAAGACTCCTTTTACAGCAATTTAATCAAAATACTATCAGATAAATAGACTTAAGCATTCATTTAGTTGTTCAAGCATAAAACGTGCATGTGCATTTAGCCCATTAAAAGTACATCATCATACTGAAATAAGTGAAATAAAACTTCCAGTTCATGCTGATTTTACCTCGATTTTCTGCTCTCTTTTAAGAGTGCCACTCCAGCATAGACAGTGTATGCGTTCACAGGATTTATGCAATCAATTCCAGTTCTAATTCCAAACTATGTCAGAGTGCCAAACTTTAAAAGAGTGATCTGGATGCAGACCTGGTGCAGTGCAATCTGAGCTGCATACAATGCTTTTTAGTGAGCTCACCTGACGTCACTAGCTCCATTGATTGCATTGTGTCTGACATTGCATCATTGAGACATGCAGTCCTAGCTTGCACCATAAAAACTGCATCCAGATGCAACTGAACTTTAACACATTAATTAGTCAAAACAAAAAAAATCCATTTGAGGATATGACTTTACAAGATCATATGGCCACCAAAGAAAGACAATGTGTTTATTAAAACTTATTAAAGAATGTGTGTTATAAATGGGTCATTGTCCTGTTTTAGGAGATATTTATTTTATGAGATTCATTTTATATTTTGTATTGATACCTCTATGAATTTAACTTTTTAATTTAAAGGAATGGATTTGAAATGGATAGACTGACCAGCCAAGTTTCAGGCTAGAACAGTGGCTAAGGGGTTAGCATGGTGGCCAAATAAAAAATAATAATAATAATTTTAACTCAATTTACTTCATTAGGTTGAATATACTTAAAGCTCTGTCTTAGATAAAACTAACTACCCATGGATAAAGTTACATGTATTGTGATCTAACACCATATTGTCACAACCCAATACTGTATATAATACAATTCAATACAATGCAATACAAGTGACAGTAGGGCTGGACGATACTGAAGAAAAAAAAAATTATATCACAATGTAATGTTTCATATCATTCAATATCAATAATTATTGATTTTGTTTCATTTGAGGAATATTAGATTAATATATTAGGATGTTAGATTTTTTCTTGATTTAACTATTTTATTTTAATTTGCTAACATTACTAAGGCAAACAGTTTTAATGGTCGAAAACAAACCAAAATATCTGGTCCCTTAAGTGTATTAATAAAATAATCATAATTGCTAAGAGTCACTCTTAATTAATAAAATGTTACTAAAAAGTAAACTAAAAATGTTAATAAAAAGTGTGTGCTATATGGTAAAGTGTAAACACTGAACAATCAAAGCAAACTTTAAGGTGTGAATAATAATGATACAGTAAACCTCAAACTCTGTTAACAAAACAATTTATAATCATCAAATCTGAGCTTTCAAGTAAAGGAACTAACCACCATTATTCAATTACATACTGCAACATTACAAATAGTGAAGTTGAATGATATTACCCTCTATGCTAAAAAAACTTTCAGGAAGGGGCCTAGTGGCTCTGATGCACAGGAAAAGAAACCAAAAAGCCACTCTGGTGACATCATTAAATGCTTTTTTATTTACAATCTTCTCACTGCTGCTATACACTCATTTTCGCTTGTGTTATTCTGACCTAAGATTGCGAAATCCAACCGGAGACCTTTCACATGTTGCATCTAAAAGCATGTGAAAAGCGTGAGCACGTGGATTCAGTTTCCTTTACCATTTTCACATGTCATTTTGACATTGGGTTTGCGCTCATGCTTCTCTGGCATCTCATAAATTGCCAACCATCAACCTTTTTCTCAGAGGATGACAAACGAACAAACAATTGCTGCTGTTCCAACACTAGTTTGTATGAAAAATAATGAAAAAAGCACTGCAGTGTTTGAGTGCTCTGTGTTTGTCTGAGTGTGCTGAAATTATTATTATCATAATGTGTATATGCATACAAAGTGAGAAGCAGATTGGTTAGTTCTGCTTACATGAATCACGGTGTGCCCGTGGCATTCAGAAAAGTTGAGTGGTTTTCAACTAGGTGCGCCTAGAAAATTTAAGCATGTCACATGTGCACTGCTTGCGTCGCGCACAGCCATGCTCCTCGATTGAAAAAAAAACCCTAAGCTTATTAGCATTTCTTACAAGGCGCGTGCTCAGCAGGCACATTTTAATCAAACTGTAGCGCTTTATATCAAATTTTTTTATCGTTATTGACACAGATTTTCGGTTTGTAAATACAGTGCATTAGTGTATTAACCATGTTTACATTTTTATATTTGTTTATTCAAGTTTTGCAGTATTTCCAGCTTGAATGCTGCTGTTTTTCTATTTTTGCTTTTGATTTGAGCTTCTAATAGTTATTAACAGCATAAAGGAATAATATAAATAGCTATATTATACCAGTATAAAGTGTTAGTAGCAGGTGTTGAAAAAGACTAGAAGTGGCACATGTAAAGGGTTGATAGCTGGCTAGGGTTTGCAGAAATGGTCATGACAGAAGTTGATGAACCTCAGGATGGGGTTCCCAAGGTGGAGGTGGAGGAAAAGAATAGAAAATAAGGATATTTCCTCTCTGAAGGAAATAATGCATAACCGCTCCTGGTCCAAGCATACAGATTGATCCAGTTAGTGAACACCAGGGCATCTGGCCCGCATACAGAAGATGGAAGTGAGCTGAGTGTATTTTGATAACAGCGAGAGCTGGTGCTGCAGGTTTGAAATGTGTCTCTGTCTCTCTGTCTTTCTGAGAATTTGTGTGAGTTTGGTGTTTGTAGGTGTGAGGAGTCGCCAGTAGCACACAATGGCACACACTGATGAGTTCTGCCTGTAATTTCCTGCCTCCTAAATTGCGTGTGTGTGTGTCTCTTTGTGTGCGTGTCTGTGCGTGTGTGTCAAGTGTGTGTGTGTGCGTGTGTGTGTGTGTGTGTGTTTGCGTGTGTTTGTGTGTGGCTGAAATTACCCTCTTCTCTCTAATGAGGGACTCAAAATGATGAAACAATGAACCTGGACACAGAGGAACAATAATTACTGAAACAGATCAACAGGTGCAACTTAGCAGCTGAACAGACATTACAGGTATATCTGGTACAGTTATGCCATGTGTATTTAAGAAAATTAGTGTGTGTTTGTAAACATAATGAAATGCTCAGTTAACAAGAGCCTGTAATATTGACTGAAGTTAAAATATAACTTGTTTGTAGTATTTAAATGTTTTAATCGTTCAGCAGTCAAAGGACACCTCAGTAAAGCAGGCTAGATGGAAAAGTGCTGTTTACTGATGTTTTGTCGTTTAATTAAATAAAAATCTAAAGTATTGATGCTGTAAAAGGTTCCTTATGAAAAATATTGACATCAATCTTTTGGCGAAAGATTTCTGTGGCTGAACAACACTTCCATGCATATAAGCCATTCATAAATCAACACAATCTCAGCTTTGCGTTACTAAAGGCTTTTAAAGTTTTAAAACCATAGTGTCATCCTTTCTCCAGCGTTCTATGCACTTCTGCCTCATTATTTTATCTATCTATCTATCTATCTATCTATCTATCTATCTATCTATCTATCTATCTATCTATCTATCTATCTATCTATCTATCTATCTATCTATCTATCTATCTATCTATCTATCTATCTATCTATCTATACTTTTTCATACTGTTTTAATTTATCTATCTATCTATCTATCTATCTATCTATCTATCTATCTATCTATCTATCTATCTATCTATCTATCTATCTATCTATCTATCTATCTATCTATCTATCTATCTATCTATCTATCTATCTATCTATACTTTTTCATACTGTTTTAATTTATCTATCTATCTATCTATCTATCTATCTATCTATCTATCTATCTATCTATCTATCTATCTATCTATCTATCTATCTATCTATCTATCTATCTATCTATCTATCTATCTATCTATCTATCTGTCTATCTGTCTGTCTGTCTGTCTGTCTGTCTGTCTGTCTGTCTGTCTGTCTGTCTAAAAAATTAATAGGACACATTGTCTTTTGTTTTCTTTTTGAAGCTTACAGCATTTGTCATTTTTGCTGTGGTTTGGGCTGCTCACAAAACACATTTACAGTTCAGATGGGACATATTATCTTTGTCGATTTTACACACGTATATTACACATACACTTTGACTCACACTCTTGGGGCCATAACCACAATGTCATTATTTAGGGCTTGTATGCACAGTAAGGAAAAACACCCTAAAGCAGCATGCTGAACTTTCCTCACATAATTCTCACATTGATTTTGAAGTGCTGGCTATGAAGGCCAGTCAGTATGTGTTTTTATATGTGTGAAGACATACAAATCTCATACCTGTGAACATATGAGCCCACGAACCCCCAGGCTATCAGATAATCAATTTTAATGGAGCTTTAGATTGTTTTGACAGTTTGGATCAATACTGTTGTCATAATCCCTGTATTCCTATGCAGTGTCCTAATAAACGTTGATTTGTGTGCTGACAAGTCAAATATTTGTCTGCTCTGGTTCCTTTACAATTTGATTCTGAACTTTTTTTTTTACATTTCTTTTTTTTAATGTAAGATTTAGCCTTGAGTCTTCTTTCTTTCTTTCTTACTTTTTACCAAGAACTGAACTAAAGACATGAAAGCATGTCTCTGTTTAAGTACATCTCACTGTTATCCATTTATTACATTTGCCAAGTCTCTTCTTTGTGTTTCTGATTGAAATTCTCAGAAAAATAAGAATGAATATCATATAAAGTGGTATTTAACTTTCTTTGTCATTAAGGTTTACAAAAATAATTGCAGGTCTGTTTAATGGCATTAGTTTGTGGAAAACTGCTCTGTGCCTATTTAATTTCATAACTGCTGACTTCTACATCACATTATCATATTAATTAAATTATATTGTATAAGTTTATTCTCTGCATTGATTGAATTAATTCAGTAGTTCAGCCTAAAACATTCTTCAGCCTAAAACATTCCTCAATTAACGAGGAAACATTAAGAGTGCAATTAAACAGGCCATCAAACAATACAGGATGAATTTTATGTCAAAATTGTGTGTAAATGTGACAACATGGCATAAGTAGATCCCTCTCTATTTACCTCACAGATTTGATACAAAATATAATTCAGTGAAAGCAATGATAACATTTTTTTTTCTTTTTTTCTCTGTGGCACTACCTACTCATAAATACTCATTAAAGCCATATGCCATAAGCCTTCAGCTCTACACTTTTAAAAGCTTGAGAGAAGCATTTGTTGATTGGAGGATGATTAATTAAACCTCATCTGTGAGTGGGTTTTTCCAGAGGCTGAGTTGTGATATCTCATAAAAATAAAATACGGTGATGCATTACTTGCAAAATGGCAAACAGCTTTGTTGCCTCTTCAGGCATTTATGGGTATTTTGTGAAAAATGAACAGCAGCTAATGTTACATCCGTAATCTCTGGCTGCTTTAATTTAAATTTGTGGGTATTAATAATGTCTGCGCACATGTTTTTTGTGCATTAGCAACCATTTTGATTTGTACAGCATCAACACTGACAGCCATTAACCTATATTTTATAATGTTATTCTTTAGAGACACACACTCAGTGGCCACTTTATTAGGTACAGCATATTGTATTGAGTTGGACCTGCGTTTGCCTTCACAACTGCTTTAATCCTGGCATAGATCTAACAGGGTACTTGAAATATTCCTTAGAGATTTTGGTTCATATTGACATGATGGCTTCACACAGTTGGTGCATATTTGTCAGCTGCACACCCATGAGGCGAATCTCCCATTCAACCACATCCAAAGGTGCCCTATTGGATTGAGTTTTGGTGTCTGTGGAGGCCATTTAAGTACAGTGCTGCTGTAGCCGATCTGCCTCAAGGTTGGATGTGTTGCGAGTTCAGAGATGCTCTTCTGAATACCTCGGCTGTAAAGAGTGGTCATGAGTTCATTCATTACCACATCAACAAGGCATTTGTGCCCACAGAACTGCCGCTCACTGGATATTTTCTCTTTTTCAGACCATTCTCTGTAAACCCTAGAGATGGTTGTGTGTGAAAATTCCAGTAGATCAGCAGTTTCTGAAATACTCAGACCACCTCATCTGGCACAAATAACCATGACATGTTCAAAGTCACTTAAATCACCCATTGTAATGTTCAGTTTGAACAGCAGCAGATCGTCTAGACCATGTCTACATGTCTAAATGCGTTTAGTTGCTGCCATGTGATTAGTTGATTAGAAATTTGCATTAATGATCACTTGGTCAGGTGTACCTAATAAAGCAGCCAGTGAGCGTAGTACTGTACAATAATTACAAATGCTCCTGAAGTAGCTACAGAATTTTGAGGTCTAATTTAATTTACAGCTTTCTCGATTGTTAAAACAATTGTTAAACCAAAACAATTTTAAACACAATCTCAAAACTATAAACCAACTTAAAGAAACCCCAAACCAACATTCTCGTCAAAAACATATTCTCTTCTCTTCAAACTGATGCACAAACCTGACAAATACACAGACTACTGCACTGCCCAGAAAACACCATTGGGATCAATTCAAAACACTCTTACTGAAATCTCTTGCTGGTGGTCTGGAGTCAGTGAAGGCACAATAAATAGGCAAGCGTTTATAATTTTTTAATTAAATAGCTATAATACATATACACTTTCCAAAAATAAAAAATAAAAAAGTAATTATTGTAAAGTATTCGTGTGAACTTAGTATCTAACAAAAGACAATATTTTCAGGACACTGAAACTCACATCCAGCTGAACTTATTAACCAGTTTCCCTCACGGCCCTTAGAGAACAATTTTATGGAGATATATGCAAATTACATATGTGAGAATACATGACAATATAATATAGTTCATATTGGGATTTCACATATACTGGTCAAAGTAGGCTTTAAATTACTGAAAGCAACAAAATTAATTCTTATAACAAAAGCTAAAATTTACAATGTAATTTTGACAGCACTTCAAGATTAAATGTAATTCTGTTAAATGTATTTAATAATCTGATGTTTTATTCTAACACCACGGAACTTTTCAATATTCTATAACCTAAAAGGATTCGGGAACATTTGTATATCTCTAAAGTCATTTAAATGTAAAGAGGATTGCATTTATGTTGCTGTCAGTACCTTGATGTTGTATGTTTCATTGTGTGTTCAAACACAAAGCATGTGTACGTGTGTATTACGATCACACTTTCTGACTGAATACCTACGAATACTAATAAGCTCTTCTGCTCGAACATGAATTTTGATGAATTCTTTTTTGAGAATTGTCTTGTTCCAGACCAGAAAGCCACATGTGGCTCAAATAAGTGGCTGACAGAAGTGATTGTAATGTGGTAGCTGGGGTGATTATAATTAGCCTTCATCACGCCTCATCTCTCTCGTTGTTGGACGTCAGGTCACCTGTAATGTTACACAAAAGCGATTGATGCTTGATTTGCTTCCTCTTCATCAGACACCTCCAATAACTGGCATACCAGCAGCCCAGCGATCAGGTCAACCGAGCAACGGGGCAGACAGCTGGTCATGCAAGTGCTTTTCTGCACGCTTTTCTGTGATGAGAGAATAATAGTGGACTTCTGTCTGATCTGGATTAGCACTTATTATAAGATGTTCTGTCTCTCGCCTGCGCTTTCATTCCAGTCCATTTTCTTCTCAGAAGTAATCACAGAGTGACCAATTTGAGGTCTTTGCATATAGTCCGCGTTAGAGATGTGCCTATCAGAATCATTTTGTCAATTTCTTTTTTTTTTTTCTTTCTGTCTGTCTTGTCTTTATTCTCTCTATAGCATAAAGGAATTTCATAACACTGTTGGGTCCTGTTTTAGAGCGCTAAATATAATGGACATGCAAATTGGGGCAGGATTCTGTACTCACCCAGAATGAAGGGTGTATCGTGTAAACACAGGGCTTGTGTAATTGATCATATTTCAGGGCCTCAGACTATCATTTGTTAGCACTGGGACCAGTGTCAGTAAGTTCTGCAGATGGTGGCACCAACACCTGATTCTGTATTGCTGCAGGTATTGTGAAATTGCAATTTTGGTCTTTTAAAAATGCACATTTGACAACAGCTTGAGTTGTGAAGAGCAGGTGTGTGCAATTCAGGTGTAATTTTATTTTTATTCGCTAAAAAATGGCTCTTTTGAAAAAAATGTGAAACCCTTATACACATTTATAGACCACTGTAACCTCAAGGCAACCAGCTTAATTACCACAGGTAGGCTAACTTTTTGCTTTCTATGTCAATATGAAAAAAGAGTAACCATGTACTAACTAACATTTAATACTATGTCACTGCATTGTAATCCAATTCTTTCTGAATGGTTGTTTTTAATTTTAAAGTGTTCTTAGTGTAACTATTCATTTACATACTGATTAAAATCAATTAAATACATGTACTTTGGTTTAGAATCTGGGTTAGGTATAGGGGTAGTTGCATGTGGTTATGCATAAAAAATTGTTACTATATAGGGTTGGTACTAATGATTATTTTAATAGCAATTACATTTTTTGATGAATCGGATAAAAAAAAATAAAAGATTTTTTAATTTTATGTTTTTGCTTGCTTCAGTGCTTCACTTACACATTTTTTATGTTACAGCCTTATTCCAAAACGGATTCAGTTCATTTATTTTCCTCAAAATTCTACGCATAATAGCCCATAATGACAATGTGAAAAAAGATTTCTTGAAATTGTTGCTAATTTATTAAAAATCAAAAACCTGAAAAATCACATGAACTTGAGTATTCACAGCCTTTGCTCAGTACTTTGTTGATGCACCTTTGGCAGCAATTACAACCTCAAGTCTTTTTGAATATGATGCCACAAGCTTGGCAAAACTGTCTTTGAGGAATTTTTGCCCATTCATCTTTGCAGTAACTCTCAAGCTCTATCAGGTTGGATGGTAATTGATGATGTGCAACCATTTTCAAATCTCTCCAGAGATGTTCAATAGGATTTAGATCTGGATTTTTGCTGGACCACTCAAGGACATTCACTTAGTTGTTGTGATGCCACTCCATTGATATTTTGGCTTTGTGCTTTGGGTCATTTTCCTGCTGGAAGATGAACCGTCGCCCCAGTCTGAGGTCAAGTGCTCTCTGAAACAGGTTTTCATTCAGGATGTCTCTGTACATTGCATTCATCTTTCCCTCTATCCAAACTAGTCTTTCAGTTCCTGCTGCTGAAAAACATCCCCACAGCATGATGCTGCCACCACCATGCTTTACTGTAGGGATGGTATTTGCATGGTGATGTGTGCTGCCTGGTTTTCTCCAAACGTAACGCGTGGCATTCACTCTAAAGAGTTCAATTTTAGTCTCATCAGAACACAGAATTTTGTTTCTAATAGTTTGGGAGTCATTAACATGCCTTTTGGTAAATTCCAGGCGAGGAGTGGCTTCCGTCTGGCCACTCTAACATACAGTCCTTCTGTAAGGTTCTCCTTTCTCCACAGAAAACGCTTGAGCTCAGACAAAGTGACCATCGGGTTATTGATTACCTCCCTGACTAAGGTTCCTCTCCCCCAATCACTCAGCTTAGATGGCCGGCCAGCTCTAGGAAGAGCCTGGTGGTTCCAAGCATCTTTCACTTGCGGATGATGGAGGCCACTGTGCTCATTGGAACTTTTAGAGCAGCAAAAAATTTTCTGTAACCTTCCACAGCCTTGTGCCTTGTAACAATCCTGTCTTGGAGATCTACAGACAATTCCTTTGTCTTCATGATTGGTTTGTGCTTCAACATGTCCTTTCAACCCTGGGACCTTTTATAGACAGGTGTATGCCTTTTCAAATCATGCCCAATTAACTTTTTCAAAATTTTTCAAATTGTGTCCAATCAAATTTACCACAGGTGCACTCCAATTAAGCTGCTGAAACATCTCTAGAATGATCAGTGGAAACATAATGTACTAGGATGTGAATACTTATGTACATCTGATTTTTCTTTTTTTTTTTTTTAAGAAATTTGCAACAATTTAAAAAAATATATATTTTTTCACATGGTTATTGTGGGGTATTGTGTGTAGAATTGAGGAAATAAATAAACCTAATCCATTTTGGAATAAGGCTGTAACATAAAAAAATGTGGAAAAGGTGAAGCGCTATGAACACTGTACTTTTCGGATGCACTGTATATATACAGTATACTATAAATATTTATTTTTACTATATAAAACTTTAAATTAGGGTATTATCTATAAAACCATACTATAAAAATTTAATAGCTATCGAGCTTAATAATGTTTAGTTTTAAAACTTTAATGAAAAACAAAGTTTGTGTGTTGAACAGCAAAACTTCTCTAAATGTCCTAAATATAAATAACCAAAAAGCAAAACTAGTGTTGTACTCCTATTATTTTCACATTATAAAAATTAATACATAAGCTTTCTGATAATGGGATATTAGGCATCAGAATATCAAAACTAATAAATAAACAAAAAACATTTTGAATTTCTTTTGGAAACGGAGGTAGAAATCAGAAGAATATGTAATCTTTCACTGCTCAGTTCACAAATGTAACATTATTAGCATTAGCTGAAAACCACAGCATTGAATAAATAAAAAATAAATAAATAAAATAAAAACTGCCTCTGTTGTTTGCTGATTTTAAATATGCCTTCTTACTTTAATTGCACTGTTTTTATTTTATTTATTTTTATTTATACTTTATAACTGTACCATTTTGTCACAATGAAGATAACTGTGGTTAGCTACTTCTACGCCACAAAATCTTTGTCTTGCAAAATGTAGCATGCAGGTTACCATTTTCTTAGAGGCATCTAATGTAAAAAAAAATTATTGTGTCTTGGTAGGACTTTAGGGGCACATGCTTTTTTCTGCTGCCATTTCTGTATCCTCCATTGAATGCTTGACTGTTTATCTTGTTGCGCTGTTCAGTCACATGAGCAGCCCAACTTATCAGCGTTCTCTGACATTAAGTGTCATTATTGATAATTATTGATTACATGTTGCAGCCCTATTACTATATAAAGAATATGGGACATGTAACAATGACACCTTAAAATAAAGTGCTATGAAAAATATATGTGTAATAATCATTTAAAGCAAGACAAAGTAGCAGACCCACATAGTTTAAATGTCTATTTGTTAATACATAGAATGAAACGCATTTAATAACTGAAATACGTCCCTACATAGTATGTTAAAAACAGTATGTGTACCGAGTAGTAGAATTCATAGAATTTGAAAACATGTGAGATGTATCTGGATGACCTACTACTTCCGGTAAGATTGTGAAGTGCGCTTCAGATGTATGCTTTGCTATACCATGATGTCACATGAGAGAATTTGTGAATGAAGTTGAAGCGACGCAACTGACACAGGCACATCACGTTATCATGACAAATAGCATATGTAGTACATTCAAATTCCATCCATACTTTTCACATTCATATTATTCATTCATACTAGAATGTACTTTTCTAACAGTTGTGTTGTAAATAAAAATTTAAATGTATACCTACTGAGTAGTAGGTGATTTCAGACAAAGCTATTTTTAGGCTTTTATACACAGGGTAAACAAAAATCACTGACAATCAAAAGAAGTTATAAGGAACAGAGATGATGACAAGGGAACAGGGGTAACCAAGGAAAAGAATATATTAATAAATGTAATACAGAATTATTACAATATATAAAACAGTTCATAATGAATTTTCCACTGTCTCTGCCACTGATTCCTGTTAGGTTTACCACAGTAGAATCATGGTAAAAGTTGGTGATTTACAGAAAAAAAAAAAATAAAAAAAATTCCATTGTTGTTGCACAACATTCTAGCTGTTTTCCTCGTCAGTGAGGTTTATAACAGAGCTGTTTTATTAGGTTCCTTCCTATCAGAGAGCTCTACTCTCTGAAATTTGTACACTTCTCCCTGAATTTCACAGCACTGTTTAATGGTCATGTAAATTACTGGACTGGCAAACACATTTGTCTTTGCTTAAACCTCCCTTGGTGACTTTTTCTTTGAAACAGATGAATGTAAATCCAACGTACTGTACATCTCAGTGTTGTTTCATTCTGCTTTTGGCTCATTCAGCAATGTAACTCATTTGCTACAGCATGTCATTGTTTATTAGTTTGGCAGATCTGTAGTGGCACAAGTGTGATCTGTAAAAAAAAATGTAGTCACACTTGCTGGAAAAAAAGAACAGAAAAAATTTGACCATCTAGTTACATCCTGGTTCTCTGTCAGTTTATAGGATTTACCGTAAAAATAAAAAAAATAAAAATAAGTTACTTTGTAAATATGAACAAATCTAATGAATCAACCTTGGATTTTATAAGAAACCCAACTTGCTAATTTAACAAAACATGTCATTGGTTTGAAGATATTCGACACATCCATAGGACGCCAAATGACCCAAAATGTTACTTTTATCCTAATGTTTTTAGAGTGTAGAATCTACAATCACTGAACCATTTTGTTGCTGATATTCATAACTGTTTTATGGTATGTTTTCTGCCAACTGGTAAATCAATATGTTTTAATTGCATAAATTTGCATTGGGTGGCACCACTCAGACCAAAACATACATTCAGACTCCACACATGCATTTTTAAACAAGAATGACTACTGTAGCATTGCTTTTCGAGTATGTGAACTTAGTTTCCTAAAACTCTGCAAACATGTTATAGCTTTATTTATCCGTTATTAGTATCAAAAACATTATGCACAGCACATTTTGGCCATGTATTTGTTGTACGCCACAATCTGAAATCATCTTTCTGCTTCTTTTTGTCAGTGCCGGTGTGCATTTTTTTGTTTGTGCATCCCTACTAAATATTAGTCCATCCAGAATTTTGCAGGGATACTCATTATTGTGGCTTAAAATGACAGAATTTGTGATTTGATTTTCACAAAACTTAAGACATTACCTTCTTCAGGTCATCAAAATCGTCGAGTGAGGAAAATAGTCACACACAAGCTACATTCAGCTAGTCAATGTTTGAGACTTCTGTGTTGTACTTCCTTCACTGTATATCATATTCTCTCTTGATATTGTGGATGCAACTAATACAGTATTCTTCTTTATCTCACATACATTCATAGTAAAATTGTGAATTGGGCTGCCTGCGGTAATTTAACAGAAGATTATTTTGAGACTGCCAGAAATAGCTAGTAGGTGTGCTAGCACTTCTTACAAGAACCATTTTAATTTCAGACCATAATGTGCATGTAATCGGCAGATAGGATGGATATCTTGTGATGTTTTAAATAATTCACTTTCTTTTTTGTGATCCGTCACCTTAGGTAAGTGATCAGTTTTGTTCTTTTGAGCTTTTATGCTGCCTTTCTTTGTGACAAGCTGATGTCTGAAACATCACCAAATTGTCAGGTAAAGTTTTTTTCCTCTCCTTTTCCAACAGCCAGATTGATTTCTTGTTGTTTGAAGATTTTTCATCATTCAACCTGGGGAAGATTTCCAAACACTGGGAAGAAAGAAGTGATGTAACGGGTGGTGTCAAAGTACAAACTCTATCTTTCATTTTGCAATGACCTGCAGGGCTGAAAATCATCAGAGGTTTTCTCTAGCCACTTGTTAATACTTGTCATATCACATACCAACAGTGGGGACACCCACTTTACACTTTTGTGTCATAATAATGATATAAACTCAATATTATATTATAAACATCTACAAATATCGTAAACTTCCTTTCTGCATTGTTGTAATGTACAATATTTAAAATCAAATTGTGCTTAACTGTGAATTGTGCAATTTAAATTAAAATCAACCTGTGCTTATGGGTATCAGTGCTCAGCATATATAAGTACACCCCTCACAAATCTATCTTTTAAATTCATATTTTTATTAGGAAGCTATTCAATATTATATTTGTGCATATACAGTAGGTTAGTCAGTACTGAAGCCAAATCTGGAGCTTATCTAACAAAATAACTTGCATATGTTACATGTTTTTAAATGCAAATTTAAAAAAGAGGAAAAAAATAGATATATAAATAAAAATTTTGTTGAAAGTTTGTAGGTTGTAATTTTATTTGCAAAATTTAGCTTGAATGTAATTGTATTATCTTTCAGTTTCTAAATATGTTTGATGAATAAAATATTATTTTAATAAATATATCTGTTTAATAAATCTGTTTTGTTTAAAAACACCAATATACATTACGTTTACTCTCTGAGAAGTAAATAAAAATAATCTTTTTCAAAATGGGGTGTTCTTAATTATGCTGAGCACTGTTTGTGTGTGGATATTAATGTCAAAGAAAATGCAAGTGATAAGAAACTTCACTGTTCATGTGAGATTTTACTTTAGAGAAAGTATTTAGAGAAAACACACAATTGAGTCTGAATGTTGGGTTTAGTGTGTCAAGTGCTAAATAAGGGCACAGGTTTAAATGAATGACATTTTGATAACAATAATTTTTAATATCTAAATAATTTTAGATATTCATTAAATGTGTATAGTTTTTTTAGTTTCCTTAAATAAATTGTTCAGTGGAGTCCAGAAGTCTAAGAAAGAGCACTAATGATAAAGCCCCTGTTTTGACTTTTTTAATTAAATACATGCTTTTCCATGACAGAATAACATAACATTTCTCTATGTTATCAGCAGAGTAATTTGAGTGTAAAATTGAATGGAAAAGTGAACGCAATTTTCGAAGCACTTGGTATTTGAAGTATTGGCTTTAATTCAAGCTGTTTGCACAAGTTTGTGTAAAAGAAAATCCAGCATGATATGATATGATCCAAAGGGCATCTTGTGCTTCAGCAGAAGCAATAATATCTGTGTGTCTGTCACTTGATTAAGGTTATCAAGCTTATAAATGTGCTCGTTTGATTTATTTTAAGAAAGAAAGGAGTTTTATCTGTTTATACATATGCATTCAAGCTTCAATTTTTACAATGCAGTTTCACAGAATGTTAGATTTTGAACATCTGGATAACATACAGTATGTGATCGGCTCAGTGGTTTTTAGGACTAGCAAATAAACCATCTCACTATTTGCATCACACCTTGTTTAATGCATTAAATGGCATAGACTAGACATTGTAATTTGTGCATATGGAGTTGTAACATATTAGCAACAAAGGACTTTCCCTACAACAGTCTTCTTATAATGCATGAATGATGCATTAGTAATAATTGTTCCAGGCTAGATACAACTTCTTTGTGCAATCTTTGGCAATTCCTGAGAATTAGCAGCCCACTCTCAATGAAACAACATTTACAGCTCATTTCACACTAGATACTAACGTTGACTTCATGAACTCTACAATTGCACATCTCAGAGAGAGAGAGAGAGAAAAAAAAAAACGAGAGTTTGAGTGTAGAGAGAAGAAAGTGGTAAAATAGTGGGATAATGAGGTAGAGAGTGTGTTCAGCTTGAATACATTAGCATGCTAGATCAGGGGAAGTGTCTGCTGAAGTCAATGTGTCCTGTGACTGAGGTCTTGTGCCCTGGCTTTTTTTTCCTTGTAGGGCATAAAAGTGAAGTTGCTGCTGTGGGAACTTTGGACAGATTTGTGTACTTTTCATACCAAGTGATTTTGGAGAGCAGAATATTGTTTTACCTGCTCATTGAAATTCAGACTGGAAAATGTACTTATATTGTTCTCCAGACCTATAATAATATATTAATAATTGTGTGCATGGTACACAGTGTAGTCTGTATATTTCCAGTGTTGGACAATGCCACTTAAAAATGTAGTGAGCTATTAATTCAATTCAATTCAATTCAGCTTTATTTGTATAGCGCTTTTACAATGTAGATTGTGTCAAAGCAGCTTCACATAAATGGTCATAGTAACTGGAACAGTGTGGTTCAGGTTTTAGTGTTTAAGTTCAGTTCACTTCAGTTTAGCTCAGTTCAGTGTGATTTAATCATCACTGAGAGTTCAAACACTGAAGAGCAAATTCATCGATGCATAGCTCTACCAATCCTGAACCATACGAGGCAGTGGCGACAGTGGAGAGGGAAAAAAAACTTCACCTGATGGGAGTGAAGAAAAAAAACCTTGAGAGAACCAGACTCAGTTGGGCACGACCATTTTAATTTCTCCGCTGGCCAAAAGTCTTGTGCAGAGCTTCAGTCGCCGTGGTGAAGGCTGGAAGATGGCCTCAGCGAAGACTCGTCTGTGCCTGGAGCGTCGCTGGAATCAGACTCATGTTTTGTGACATGGGATATATGGTTTTCAAAAGTTAGATTGCTGTCTAATATGACACCTAGATCTTTTATAGTAGAGCTAAAGCTAACTTTGTATCCCTCTAATTGTAAATTGAGTTGCGAGATATGGTAAGGCCATATAATAAGCTATTTCTGCTGTATAAAATACATTACTTTATGGAGGGTCCTTTTAAACGATTTATACAAGCATATGTGTGCATGTCTGTGCTAAAGTAAGGGTAGCGGAAGTCATATTGTGTGTTTTTGAAGTTCTTAAGGAGCTTTATAATGTCTATACTGTTTGCTCAAGAGAAGGACGATTTTCATTGAACGTCACTGTTGTAGTGGCCCCATTCTCTGTGAAAACAGCCATATTGAGGCTTACTGTATTTCTTTATTTGTTTCTCTGGTCTTTTGTGCGAATGTGTATTTCAGAAGAAGACAGCCATGGTTTTGTTGTGACAGTTCTTTTCATTTCTGTCCCACTAAGACTCCAGAGATGTCCTATACCACTCTCCTGGGATATTCATTTTTATCACTGTTTGTTATGCAGATCTTTCAACAGCAGTGTTCATTTCTAGTTACAGCACAAGTGTGCTGTATGAAACCAGCCATTATATGTCTTTCTTCTTCTCTCTTTTTCCTGTTGTTGTCAGTTTCTGTTTCTATCTCACTTTTATTCTTGTCCTCTGTTTCTCCTTTTCAAGTCTCATAATTAAAAAACAAAAACAGACCAACATGATTTGTTAGATAATTACTGTATGTGTAGTTGAATATAGCCATATCTTAATGCTTTTAGATGTCATTCAGTAATATTATAGAAATGATACTTGAGAAATTAGTCATGCTGTCTACCACATTGTCGTTCACATTTATTACATAGATAGGATTGTGTGGGTTGAATTGAGAACAACAAACAAGACTTTTTTATTAGATTAATTCATTTGTGCTTTAATATCTGTGACACAAGCACAGCAAAGTAAAATAAGAAGAGAAAAGGAAAAGAGCTACTGAAGTTTTATTTCTTTTATGCCACGTCTGCACTTACCTCGTCTGAACTACATTATTAGTATCTGCTGCCAACCTTGAATCCTCCCTGAACTCAGATTTGTTCTTGCAGTCTGTGTTCATGTGGTCTCAGCAGTCCTGTTTAATTCTTCCGAATACTCTGCAGTCAAACCCCCTGTTCTGAGGATGAATTGTTTGGAATTAAAAATGAATGTACTATATAAGCAAGGGTCAAACTGCTACAGAAACTCATTCGTCTTTCCTATGATGTCATCAAAAAAGTGCTGCAAGAAGTGACGGTGCAAAAATGATAATGAAGGAAGCTGTGCTGAAATTGAGATGTTATCAGGTTATTCACTCTTTTACACTTTTCTCCCTGTAAAAGTGTTAGGATTGGTAATCATATTTAAATATGGTAGTGGAATCCAGGAATTGCTTTCAAAATGTTGATGATTGACACCATGGTGTAAAAGAAAAGTTCATGCATTAGCATTTTGCATTTAAGCATTTAGCAGACACTTTTATTCAAAGTGTCTGATACCCGTGGCACACACAACTAGGGAGCAGTTGCTAAAGGGATTCGACTTAGCCGTGGTATTCACTCACAACACTTACAATCCTTGCTGGTGCAGTGACTCAAACCTACAACCTTTAGTTCACAAGTTCAATTCTCTACCTTTTAGGTCACTGCCGACCCTAGTAATATCAGATTTTCAATGGTAACTACAGTATATTCAACATTCAAAGTGGATCAGAAAAGTTCCCTAAGACAGGAGTGTCCAAACTAGGTCCTGGAGGGCCGATGTCCTGCAGATTTTAGCTTCAACTTGCCTTAACACACCTGCAAGGATGTTTCTAGAATGCCTAGCTTGATTAGCTAGACCAGGTGTGTCTGATTGTTTTTTATTTTTAATTTTTTTAGTTTATTTTTTTACAGGGTCACTGCACATTAATAAACATTACGGTAAAATGTGCCGTAATTATCCAAGAATGGATATTTTTCATCTGTTGGCCCCTTACAGAATGCTAAAAAGTCACACCTAAAATAGAAGGCCAGCATAATAATATAGAATACACTATCATTTATAAAATACAATACAAAAAGCAAAAAAAAAAACAAACAAAAAAAACATAAACAGATTGATGATGGCAGCAGAAGAGGACAAAAAAGCCAAAGACAAACAGTACAAATAAGTGTCAAGTATACAGTACTAATGCTGTCAATGCTGATTTGTCAATAACCAATTTTAAACATGAAACTTAAAAGAACGAAAAGTGATCTTCAAATTGTTGGTGGGATGGAGTTCCATTTCCTAGCAGCATTAACTGAAAATACGGACTGACTAAATTAACTTTTTTTTGAGAGGAATAATACAATTCCCTCTTTCACCATCTCTAGTAGTTCAGTGAACAGTCATTCTAGCTTTCACAAACTGATTTAGTGGTGAAGTTGGGTTATGTAAGGTCTTAAACATTAAACAAATATGTACATATTTAAAGAAAAAATTCCCAAGCAGGTTGTATTTCTTAAATATTGAACAATGGTGAAATTTAACTGATTTCTTATCAAGGGTTTTTAAGAATTGTTTGTATAATGATTCAAGTTGGAACTGAACTTTGCAGGACACGACTTTGGACATCCCTGGCCTAAGACAAAAATTGATACACATTTTAGTTCTAGGACAACTTTAATCCACAAAATGTTGAATAGTAAACTGGTAGCTAGTTGTTCAGTTTAGTTTTACACACATACTATGGTGAAAATCCATAAATGTGTTTGTCCTTGCTGTTTCCAAGAGGTAATTAATTTTTAAATGCTGTTTTCACTTTCGTAAATTACTAAACTTTGTACACAGAAAAGGATTACAATGAAAGTTCAACCAAACATGAAGATTTGCAGTTAATTTACTCATTCATCCCCCATCCATTATATTGGTCTGCGAACAGAAAGAATAACGCTTATACAGACAAACAAAATGTGGCTCATGGCAAGGCATTTAGGTCTTAGAAAGCAAAATGTTCAGACTATGCATGATGTTGGGCCAAAAAAAAAAAACTGACAAAAAAAAAAAAACCTTATGTGGTGGTTGCCTCCTTAGAAGGAATTCAAATTGTATTATTCTGTTTTTTACCACAGCTATAGAAGTTGCAGGCAGGTCTTGACGACAGTATAGTTCCATCACGATGGCAAATTATTTCAGTTATTTCACAACCTACAACAGTCAAAAAAAGAAAGTTTCTGAATAAGATTAATAAAAATAAATCTGACAAATAATTTAAAATGCAACATCTGATTTTTTTAAAAAAAGTTTAAATTAAGACACAAAAAAACCTAAAATCCTTAAGCATAGTGTTATATATGAAACTGCGCTTAAGACCTGAACTACTTAAACTGTGCATTTATCCAAGATAAATTTGCACAATCTAATATGTTAGCACACCTTAGAATTTACATAATTTATGCAACTGCTAAACATTACTGTAAATTAAATTTTGAATTTTAAGATTAAATCTTTCTTCAAGAAAACAAGGAAATAAGACTTTACATTGATTTTAAAAAGTGCTTTCTTTGCTAAGCTACATGTGTTATATGAGCCAAATAAATTTGAAAATGTTTTTTATTGTGTGCAGTAGGCATGAGATGATATGAAAAAAGCTTGCAAGTTGCCTATGATTTAACTGAAGCAAGCATGTCATGATTAAGGCTGGGACAACAAGTTGACAGTTGGCTGTTGGGCAGTGTCAGGCTGTTGGTCAGTGTCGGTCCAGCTAATTGGTTTGGTGTGTTCCTCATGTCGCCTCTTGTCGGGTTAATGTCAGGTTGAGTTGACCTGATTCGCCATTAAGAAGAGGGTGTTCTGATTGGTTATTCAGCAAAGAATCAGGGCATGAGAACACAAACTGAAGTGACGTACCCAAGTAAACAAATCAAGTCAAAAAAGCACAAAACGATCCCGGCTGTAATTTTGCTACATTTCTAAAATATTTGCAAACTATATTATTAGATAATCAGACATATTCCCCTAAACAAATCCGTCAGTGGTAAGAGACAAGTACTGTGGTAATAGTTCTAAACACTTTGTTTATGTTTCTTCTAGTTTCCCTTTGTGAAATAACAAAACAGACTACTGCCTCCCATAGGTGCAGTAAGACATATCCTTTCACACAGACACAGAACATGCGTTCTTGCTTAAGTCGGCTGCCACCTCTTTGGTGTGTTCACACACAGCTTTTTGGTTCAGATGAAACCAGACATGAGCCGATGTGAGCTGACAACACAAATGGTTTTCATTGGAGCTAGTTGTTTGGCATTGGTTTGTTGTATCTCGTGTACATTCCCATGATTTCTGAATTCCCTTTTGAGTTGCATTTTTAGTATAGCAAGACTATGTATAAAACACTTTTCTAGGGACACAACATTGTCATATGTGTAGAGTATTAAGGGCCCTATCATGTACCCACTGCAATAAGGTGCAAAACGTGTTTGGCTCAATTTGATTTTTTAGACCAGCGCAACCCTAATTTTCACATTTTGCGTCACATTGTTTAAATAGCAAATCCATTTGTGCCACTTTGTGGACTCATGGGTGTACCGGTCTAAAGGAAGTTTGTTGAGGTGCATTGTTGGCATGCTGCTATTGTGAAGAACTGAAATAGACTGAAACCTGGTCTAAAGTCCTGCGCAGAGCACATTAGTTATGTGCTCATGTGTGTCCAAAGCGCTTACACGTTGCTTAATACAAACAGGATGTACAGCAAAACAAAAATATCTTTAAATACGACAAAAAATAAAGGATTAAATTGTTACAAAAATCATTATTATCTATGTAAATATAAAAACCACGACATCCATGCCTTCTTCATGTCGGGGGGGCTTTTGTCAGTTAATTCATGACAATTTGCATTTGTATGTTATTATTAGTAGTCGATTATTTATTATATGCATATTTATATTAGTCCACTTGTCGGGTTTTGGAGATGTACAGTATGCATCACCATAAGGGAAATAAAAACTGGACAGGTGTGTTTGGATATAACTCCGTTTTTGACCACACCTAATTATTATTGTTCATTTATTTGTTTGCTGGAAATTAGAACTGGATTTAAAAAAAGTTTTGAAAAAATCTTTGACTTTACAAACGTAATAAAATTTGTAGGCTAATAAATGTCTTCAGTGGAGTGCATAAAACGCGATTTCCTTATCCACGAAAGTAAAGGAGTAAAATAAAAAGTAAAGAGAAAGTAAAGAGGCTGAATGGAGGAGGCTCTTTCTTTATCCTCTCTGCAGATGGTATATTTTTTAATGTTACTCATTAGTGATCCATTCAGTTTTTCCACTTACAAAGTCCTCCATGTAAACAGCAAATGTGCCGTGGCAAAACGCAACTTACTGGGAATGTGAGATAAGACTAATTGGTTTAATGCACTTTATGCTCAAAACACACCATAGCTCATTAAGAGAATAAGCGCAACCCTGTTAGACCATGCACAAGGGAGCAGAGTATATTTTTCCATCCTTAAAATAGCAAAATTTGAACACACCCTTAAAGCGTTTGGGACATGCACTTTAGATTTTGTGCCTAGATCATTAAAATAGGGGCCAAAATTTAACAGAATGTCATACACGTTGCAACCTCCAAGAAATCCTATCTGATGATCTCTAATTTTGTTTATTTTCATTTTAAATGCTTTGAAGGCATTATAAAAGTGGCAGAATTATATTTCACCCACCCGTTTACCATCTTTAAACTAACTCTTATTTTTCAACTCGACAGGTCTTTTTTTCCTGCTATGACTTTCCTTTGTCCACAGATACATTTTGCAACGGCTTAAACTGTGAAATTCAATTCTCGCCTTTGTAATAAGATGTGCTCCACATTTTCCATTGTGCTCCCTCCTGCAGTTTTGCGCAGTCAGGCAAGCTTGACAGAGTTTTATGTAGGGCAGTGTCTGGACATGGAAGAGCCAAGAGCGTCTTCTTCGGCAAGTCACATCCGGCCATGATGAAGACCCACTTGGGAGGCTTAGCTTGCCTCCAGCTTTAATTTCTGTCAGGGGTAAAAGGTAGTGAACAGGAGAGAGAGAAAACAAAGAAAGTAAGAGCTTGGGGGAGAGAGGACGAAGAAAGACTCAAAGAAAGAGCGATAGCAGAAATACAATGGGTTATCACAGTATGACCATTTGCTCTTTGGTCAATGAGGCAACCTGCTACCCAGGCACTGAAATGCCACAGAAGTCAAGCTGACCTGATGTCCACGATAAGAGCTCCAACTTCAATGGCTCAAACTATGGGGTTTAAACTGAGGGTGGATTGGAACACAGTATGTGAAGCAGGCACTGGTTATTTCAGTATAAAAAGAAAAGAGAAAAAGATTGAAGATTCAGTGCAAGGACTGTAATAATGTTAGTTTAAAAAATCGTTATACATTTAAAATAATAGCCACAACACAACCATGACAATAACAACACAGATAAATAATATATTCGTAATTACTTTTAAAGCAATTTTATTTTCAGCTGATTGATGGTAAAAACATTGAAAGCTATGCAGCTTATATTGACAGATGACAAAACTACAACATACACTTGTAATAAATTTTTAAATAGCTCCATTTTAATACGTATGAAAAATAGTTCCATTGTCAAATTACATATACAATGTATTTATGTAAAAGTAAAACAACATCCATTTTGATTGATACTTTTTAAAAATATCTGACAGAATAAGTGATCATGAAACCTCTTGCTTTAAGACATGTTCGAAATATTCATTCATTCCTTTTCTTTTCGGCTTAGTCCTTTTATTAATCTTGGGGTTTTATGCAGCGGATGCCCTTCCAGCTGCAACCCATCACAGATAAAAACACCAATACACTTCCATTCACATACATACACTAAAGACAATTTTAGCTTACTTAATCCACCAATAGCGCATGTCTTTGGACTTGTTGGGGAAACCGGAGCACCCGAAGGAAACCCACATGAACAATGGGAGAACATGCAAACTCCACACTAAAATGCCAAATGACCTAGCCGAGGCTCGAACCAGCAGCCTTCTTGCTGTGAGACGACAGCTCTTCCCACTGCGCCACTACGCCACCATGTTCGAAACATAGTAGCACATTTTTTAAAAGGTTAGTTAATTAGTGTTTTAGGGCTAACTGAGGTCTTTTAAAGTCTTTTAATATGTAATCAATGATTCTTCCATGTGAATGTAACCTATTTTTTGTTACAGTTTTAGTATGCCCCAAATTTTAGTATGTAAAATGTTTCAGCATACCAAAAGGATTTTAGTGTGGTTTGTGTTTATGCTAGTGAGACAAGTGTTAATCGACAAAAGGAAGGCACTAATAACAGTCCATACAGCATGATCGAGTAATTTAAACCTTGTTCTAAATAAAAGCAACAGCACCCGATAGAAGGAATATTTTTCACATTAAAAGGAGTTTTTGTAATAATTAACACCTCGAACTGTTATATTAGAAATGACTTCTGTTTCTCACAGGTGAACAACAAAAATAAACTGACATGATCACCTTAGGTATACCTCATGTGCTTTATTCAGTGTTAACAATGTGAGTTTAAATGCCATTTTACATGACATTTATTGGCATACATTGAAAGCAGCAGCAGATAGTTTACACTTCTCGTTTGCAATTATCGTCAGTGTTTTTTGAGACGTTTTTCTAGATTTAAACCCAATTGTTTTTCACTGGCATTCTGCAAAAGAGTATATGCAAAATCACTCCTTGACATTAGATGGCGCTACACAACTTAAAGCTTCTGACACCCGCTTGTAACACAGAAGAAGAAGACAGAAAGTTGACGCTTGTTCTTATGGATGGTTCAAGTAGCTGCTCCAGCTCTGAAGAAAATATTTTTTTTACTAGTGCAATAAGCAGGTCCACGTTCATATTGCGTCTGGGCATTTTCTTCGCATTGTGCACTCGCATTGACAGTTTTGCGCTTAAGCACCTCTAAGCGCTGTTCATTCTAACTTCAGCAGCTCTGTGCATGTGAGCAAAAGTGCAAATCTGATTGGATTTCTTAGAGGTTGCAACGTGACCTTGTGACATTGTGTTAAATTTTGGCCCCTATTTTAACGATAGGCACATAATCTAAAGCGCATGGCCAAAACGCATTAAGGGTGTCCGAATCCACTTTTCCTATTTAAGGGATGGAAAAATACGCTCTGCTCCCATGTGCATGGTCTAACAGGGTTGTGCTTATTCTCTTAATGAGCTAAGGTGTGTTTTGAGCATAACGTGCATTAAACCAATCAGTCTCATCTCAAAAAATAAAAACGAGCATGAGACGTTTTTTTAAAAATTACGTTTTTACGTCTGTCGTTTTGCACGTTGGTGTGCACGATCACTTTGGAGCCCTTTATTTAGTCACGGGGCGTTAAACATCGACAGAAAACACGAGCATAAAGCGTCCTGGTGTACATGGGCCTTAACAGAAGAGAAAACATGAAAAAAAAATTTTATGTTTTCATTCTTTTATTCTTTTAAGAAAAGAAAAAGTGCGAGTAAATTCTGACTGCACTTAGGGCTAGGCTATTTGGCCTAAAATCTAAATCTTGATTAATTTAATATTTCAACTCAATCGTGATTAATGAATGATTGTTTTTATTTATTTTATTTTATTTTATTGCACTCATAGTTCACGTGACACATAGAGAAAGTAATTGAAAAACTTGTTCTGGAAAAAATGTATCGATTATTCTGATTGTCGATCACTTTGATTATTTGTCCAACCATAACTAGACTTTTATTGTTGCGTCAACTTTCGATTACAATTTTTGTTTTGAAATTTGGCCAATGACCATTCAGAATAAAAAATATTCCAGTCAGATGTGACAAAGTTCTAGAACTATGGTATAATGGATAATTTCCTGCACACTCAACAGGAAGTCTCGTTACCTGTGTCAGGTTAGTATTGCTTCAAGTGGAGAGTGAGCTGAATGAGAAACCATGCTGTTTTCATATATATAAGGGAACACATTTCCTCCGTCTGACAGTCTGGCGTCACTTAAATATGTCATCATCACACCAGCCCTTATATAAGAGCGTTTTGAGTTTCCTCTGTGAGTGGATGTTATTTTAAGTGGGAGACATTTTATATGATGTTCCCTTTTTTCACATTTTCATGCTGCAAAATGAGAGGAGGAGATCTAGTGCAGGGAAAAAAAAGTTTAAGAGGATTTTATGTAAGTTAGATGATGTGTTTCTCATTTTCTGCACCTGTTCGCATTTTGTGCATAACAAGTTCATTTGTTCATTCTGCAAACGTATAATAATCAGACGTTGGGTTATGAAGTTTGTTTCCACCGAACAGCTCAGACATATTAATTTGTGAGTACTGTTATTTTCTTCACTTCTTCTGAGTGAGTTTCTGCCTTTTTGAGTTCACCTCATTTCAACCCACAGGATCCTTTGTACTTGTTCTTTCTCGTTCCCTCCCTCCCTTTTGTTCCTCTCTCAGTCTCTGTCTCCTGGTTGGAGAATGAGCTTTTAAGTCCTTTTGTTGTTGGTGTGTTTGCAGAGGGAGCTGTGTGGAAATTCGGACAAGAGCAGAACAAACGGCAATTGCTTCATCTCCCCTGGCTGAACTTCACCTCACTGTAAGCACTACACGCACACAGGCATACGGATCACCACAATGCCTCCTACAATCAATCAGCCATTACAAAATTACACAAACAAACCTCATCAAGATGACAGTGATCAACCGCTCAACACAGACCTGTGAAAATCCAATTATCAATCACTCCTCCCGAGGGGCCTTGTTTTCTCTTTTACGCATTCTTGTTATCGTCTTTGTGGCTTATTTCCTTCGCTCCCAACACTAGCAATATTGTTATAATCCTTTCAGCCGCTTCATGCATGTTATGCGGCATAAATGATCTCCACTGTGTGGCTTTTGAAATCCTGAAATAAGCGTGGACAGTAGTTTTCATTAAATCGTAAATGAAATCCCATTTCCCCTGAGGAGGTTTCATTGAGCAAGTTGCAGGCTGGCAATCTCGAATCAACGGTTTTCAATCAATTTCCGGCAGTCTTTTATTGTTTGTTGATAAATTCCCAGCTAAATGACAGATTAGGACTATAACAACTCAACAAAGCCTGTAGCTGGGTTGTCAAAAATGGCCATGTTTCAGCCAATAAGCAAATGGGATTGTAAACAGTGAGGGGAAAAGTGAAATATATTTTCAGCTGTGTTTTCTCTATTTAAAACTGAGAGTCTCTTTCAATAACTATAGCCTTGCAGTTTTGCAAAAACATGACAAATGAACAGACGAGACATGATGTATGAAGTATTATATAATGATAATAAAAATGCAAATATGAGTTTCATTGAGTGTAAAAATTGTATTAATACAATAATACACAAGTAATACTCTAAAAATATACTTTTAAATTGTACAATTTACCAGATTTTAAGAGTTCACACTTAGATATTGCTTGATAATTATAACAGGTTTGGTATGCTGTCCTGGGAGAGAACCCTGAGCTCACCCTTGTAAAGAAGGAGGGGATGGGGTGGATGCAGGGATTCTTCAAAAACTAAGAGAAGGGAGTAACCTAGATGGGCTATTTATAGTCAGTTTGGAGTGATCGGATTGGTTGATGAGAGAATGATTACAGATGAGAGACCAGCCGCTGTCAATCATACCACATTCTCCTCTTGAAATTACTGTTATGGCATTGTAGCTGTTTTTGCTGCTTTTTTTTTTTTTGCTGCCTGTGCCTTTAATGTGAAAGAGCTGGTTTACCCTGCCCCTCTTCATATAGATAAACAGCTCAGTGACAGACAACAATGAAGCAAATCTCTCTTACTACAGTGCAAACTTTCCCAACTGTTATTTGATGTATTTGTTGTGGAGTTAATTCAAGCCTTTCTGCAATGATGAGTCACACACAATGTCATTATAAAATTTGCTTGTGTGCACATGTGCATGCACACACACAGGTTTAGCTTTGCACTTTTTTTGCATGGCAAATGTGACGGGATAAAGGTTAATATCCATTGCTTTATGGACATCTGTTATGTTAATGTACTAAATCTAATTTAGGTCCGCTAACCGCAATTAAAGCATTTTCTTTTATAATTGTGACACTATGCGGCTGTGGTGATGAATTATGTAGCGATTTTACTGTCCTTATTACAAACATGCTCTTTTTTTAAATGCATTTTAAACTTGTAAAACTCAGTCATTTATGATCACAGCGAGCTGAACAGATTTTTTAATCCCAGTTGCTTTGCGCACGTCCTCTCTTGTTGATATGATTATACTCGTTACTACGGAAAAATGTTAATCCGTGGCTGTTTATCAATTTGATGAGCTGGGAAACCACATTCTATGTCACGTTGCGGTGGGCCTTAAAATGGCAGGAATTTAGATCCTTTTTTAATGTCAGGAAGTTAAAAAACAAATAGACTTACTGTGTTTGTCACCCCAATAAGACTGTGGGCATGCTAAACCTACACACAGTTCTGTTCAAACAGCTTACAAAAGATGATTTTCATAATAGGTGCACTTTAAAAATGTAGTAGTAGTAATAATAGTAATAGTGCACTTGCTTGTCCTTTTGCAGTTGCAAGACTCTTTGAGTAAAATTTTGAAATAAAGTAATGTTTGATGTGTGTTTACTGGGAGACTCTGATGTGTTGGTGTTTTTGAGTTAGAATTGTGGTATGTGTTCACGGGTTGAGGACCTGCTAACAGTTTTCAAGTTGGAGTGTTAGAAATGTAATCAGTACCACCTTTAGACTGCAAAAAATTTACATCATATGTGTTAAGAACAGCTATATTTAGCTTGCTAGCATGTTAATATTGCTTTTTGGTTTAACTTGGTTTCATCATGGTCACTGCTTTCACACAACGGAGAAATGTCTTTACTCAAATACTTAATTTTTATTCATTTATGTCCAGAAAACCTGATTCAATTGTGTGGAAACACTGTCAATGATTAAATCGTGTTAAACCAAACAGGATATTCAGTGAAATGAAAGAATAGTACATTATGAAATATATAAGTGAAAAATTCTGCATAAATGAAAAATAAGTCTGAATTTGCATCAGTGTCAAATGGCTTTTCTTGATATTTTACTTAGGTTGGAACAACATTGGAACATGCTAAAACCTATATTTGTATTCAAATTAAAGTTTGCTAGTCGTTTTTTTTTTCTTTTTTTTTTCTCATTTCACGTTTATTCCTGACCTTGTAGGGTTAACTATGCTGTCAAGTTTAGAAAAAAAAAAAAAAACAGCTAAACACTTTTTTTTTTTTTTTTGCTTTGATAAAAATGAAAAAAATTTACTCCATCATTTTGGTTGTATCAGTGTTTCCCAAGCCTGTTCCTGGAGGCACGCCAACAGTATATATTTTGGATATCTGCCTTATCTGACCCATTAACTTCAGGTTTTGTGTTGCTTCTTATGTGCTGATGAGTTAATTCATGTGTGTTTGAATAGGGGGAGGGTGAAAATGTGTACTGTTGGTGTGCCTTCAGAAGCAGTGTTGGGAAACATTGGTATAGAAGAGTATAAGAAATGTGTGCAAGACCAGCCTGACCTCACAAGGAAAAGTAACTAGTTTACACTCAGTTTAGTGGCTAATTCGTATGGATTCATATGAGTTCAGTCGTATGAAAATGTAGGATTTTTAAAAGGAGGCATGGTACCAAACCCGACCCCTAAACCCAGTCGTCATTGGGGCATTGGGAAAATCGTACTAAATTGTACAAATGAGAACATACAAATTCATATGAATTAGCCACTAAATGTACAAATTGCCATAAAATAGCATTGGGAAGATTGTTAAGGGTCTATTTTTATTTGCAAATATTAATTCTTAAAACAAATTATGTGTTTTTGTAAAATAAAGTAGTTATATAATTCTTGATATTTTGTGTGAATCTTTGAGATGAAAAATTGTATTCTAATTAAAAATGTAGAATCAATGAAAAACGTAGAAAGCGTTTTAGAAGCGTTTGAGAGGCCGTTTTCATTCTAAAACGCTGCTGCTCCGTTTCAGTGTGGATGGGGGAAAAGGGAGATGGGGCTGCCGACATTCGCCTCTGATTGGGGCTTTTCCTCAATATTAAGTAGCCTACACGCAGTTCTGTCCTGCATCCCCTCCTTGTAATTTCAGTCTTCGTAAGTTTGATATGGAAAACAGACTCCTGACGACATGTCGGGTAAATCTTCAAAGGGAACAGTGTACTTTATAACCTTATTCACATCACCATGGATACGTTGTACCACTATCTTAATAATAAAACAGAACATAATATAAGGAACTGCTATTTTTATTTTGATATTAACAACTTAACAGACAACAGAAATGTTGAGGCATTGTGCTGCATTTATGAGCATCATCTTCACTGTATACCTTTTCATAACAAGATGGAGCCTATAACCTTACTGCCTCCTTTCATTCTCATTGAAAATACGAAGCATACCCTCTCTTTTGCTGAAAATCAGGGAGTTTGAGCTCAGGTACATCTTGATAAACTCCCCTGACTTATTTCTGGCTAATGACGTTATAGGGATGGCTAAGGAGAGATACACAGTTTGCTGTATGTTGAGTTTGACCGTAATGTCAATTTGGTATGTTCAATTTACTCAGGTCTTACTTCAACTTACATATGAGCAGGGGGAAAACAAGCAAACTACGCACAGAAATATTGACAGGTTCACTAGAGACTTTAAGCAGAGACATTCTTGTTTTGAGGTAACAGTGCTAATCACTGGGCCGCTGTGTCACCCATCTAGAAAGAAGGAGGAGTTGGGTGGGTGGGGGGGTTCTTCAAGACAAAGATACTGAGATCATAACCTGGTTATTTATAGTAAGCTAGGAATCATATGATTGGTGAATCAATCGTAAGCTGATGTGGGACCAGCCATAAACAATCATAAGCATATGATTCTCTAGAAAATAGTTTATAAATAAACTTCAATTATCAGGAGTTGCCACAGTGGAATGAACCCCCATGACACTTTTTACATATAAGAGAAAAAAAAATCTTTGTTTTTGTGAAAATGTGATACTGTAGTTACACCAAATTTACTAATAACCAACTAAAATTGATAATCCAGCCGGTCATTCAAATGTAATTTTACAATTTGTATTACTGTATATGAGGTATAAATGTAGAAGTCAGCCCTTGTACAGTACAGTAATACACATATTATGAATATTTGGTGTATTTATTTAATTTGACAAAATGAATATCACATGATAAAACACCTATAGCCTCCTCTCATCTTCAACCTAGGTCAAAATCTAGGCTGAGACTGAAAATCATGCTGAATGTGAGAGCCATGTGACAGCTTAGGTGTGCAGGAGTGTGTTTGCGTCTCTTGAGTGTTTAGCCACCCTCCTCTCATGTTCACGTCACAGGTACTCTGGGGATGCTTGTATTGAAAGGTTGGATGAGTCCCGTGCTGAGCATTCATTAGTGGGATTAAATCAGGAGATGTGGACGCCAATGAACTCTACTCACATATTTTCCCATCTTTGCTGCTCCAATAGCCGCTCTATCACAGATGTCTTATTATTTTCCTTGATAAATGATTTGAAAATCCCATTTGGAGCTCAAAATATTGGATGTTATTAGGAAAATAGGCTGCATAAAAAACGATTCCCTGTCATTTCCTCTGCATATAGTGTATGCTAATGTTAACGTGAGGTTGTTTGAAGGTGGTTGAAGGCCGGGCTCAGCTTTCACACTGTGCCTGCTGTAGTTGATCAGTTTGTTGATTTTACTGCTCCTGCCAGTTTATCAATAGTCCCGCTATGTGCGTGTCTCTCCATTTCTCTTTTATTTCCCATTAGGCAGTAAACTAGCCGTGGTAATCAATCAATAGGAATTGACCTTTTTCATTTCCGTCACGTCACATGGCACACAAGACACATTAAATACGGAGGAAATACCAATACACCAGCAGAGGCATGACTTAAATTACTTACAGTAGAGATGCTTAGAGGAGGGATAAGAAAATGACCACACACAAAGATGGATGGATGGTTGGAAATGTGGGTGGGAATTCAGTGAAAACAATGGATAGATTTTTTTTTATTTTTGTCAAAACACAAATGACAAAATGTGAAAAATAGCTTTGCGATCGATGCCCTATCACGTAGGGCCAAAAGCATTTGATCTAAATTCAGTTGTTGTCAGAAAACAAATTGAACATGCCAATACTTCTATAGTGCTTTCTTTATAAGGTTTCATCTGTTATTTCAGTGACACTGTATCAATTCTAAAGGGTCAATCAGCACAAGAAACCTTGTCTTAGTCATGGACTTTTGGTGTTCTTGTTTTCCAGTTTTATTTTCAGTAGTTTGACCTAGTTTTCCTTTGTCCTGTTTCCTGAAACTAGTCAATTTTCTTTGACAATTCTTACCTGTTTGTACTTAAGTTCATTATTTCCTTGTACTTACGTAAGGTCAATTATTCCTTTTAACATAGGTGCCATGTTACATTCTGGTCCTGAGATTTCTTTATTGTTTATCATTGTGGAAACGTTTTTTTTTTTTTGTGAGCACTTTTATACTATATTGCACCAACTGAGATTTTATTTAATAGCACAAGCACATGTTGTTTTAAATTATGTGTAATTTATTTTCACTTGTATTTTAGTCAAGTAGACATTAAGTAGATATGTACAATATTTCCAGTGCTTTCCCAATTAAATTTTTAGTTAATTATTTAAATGTATTTATTAATTAATTACGGTAAATAAGTTATCATTTTATTTAAATTAATTTCAATTATTTATAAAGATCATAAAGTTCTAGCTCTTTTTTGACAGTAAAAATATTTATAGATTCTATATATTATAGATGGGTGGCACGGTGGCGCAGTGGGTGGCACTTCCGCCTCACAGCAAGAAAGTCGATGGTTCAAGCCTTGGCTGGGTCAGTTGTCTTTTCTGTATGGAGTTTACCTGTGTTGGTGATTCATTCCACTGTGGCGACCCTAGAATAATAAACAAACTAAGCCGAAAAGCAGGTTTGTTACATAATTGTTACATATTAATTAACATATATTACAGAATGTATATATTATAATATATACACCATTCTTTCAGTCTCAACTTTGCTCTGCTCAATGACAGGCTGATGGATGTCGATGCAAAGTTTCTCAGAAATTATAAATATTTAAAATAGGCACAGTTTTTATAAATAAACTGCATAGTTGCAATCCAAACAACTACATTCCTACCTAAAAAAAGCCTCATTACCTTATTATGTTGTCCAACAGCAGCAATATTTGTCAAACTGTAGTGAGTTTATTGCTCTGCTGTCAGTCCATGTGGGCGGAGTAATACAGAAAGATGAGGAGGGTGTACGAGTTTTGATATTGCAGTATACCGCACAGCTATCAGCCAATCAGATTCGAGAACCATTCGAAAAGTTTATCAATAGGGCCATCAAGTGTACTGGAGCTCTCTTAAACAGCCGCAGAGCATTAGGCCATCCATAATGTTGAGCTTCTTTAGTACTCAGCAGATTGTTCAAGTTCTCACAGTTTGTCTCTTTCTTATGCACACATACACTTGATTTCCACACTACAGGGAAAGCCTACAGCTGCACTCCAGTCCTGTACATTTTCAGAGCCCTAGAGAGCATCAAAAATCAACTCCCACTCTCTTGCTCTCATTTTGTGCCTGTTTATGTGTTGTTGTTTTATAAGGGCATTTGCTATTATGATTCAGCTGCCAAGTGTTAAGCCATTCTCTATTATCATATAAATAAGATCTTGCTATGTAAGAACAAGGATCTGCACACAGAGTGAGCAATACAATCTCTGGTAAATGCAGCTAAACTCTTTTTAAATGGAAAGGAAAGTCTGAGGTAAATGTCAGCAGTGACAAGTGTATGTCTGTTTGTTCTAATTTTCTGTTGTCTAATTTTGTAAATCATTCTGAATTGTTTCCTGTTCTTATCTAATAAGAGTTGCACATGTGTGTTTTTTGCTGCTGTAGATCATCTAGTTCACGGTTTGACATGTTGTTCATTTAAAGCTGCATTTCTGCAAACTTTAGCCCCTTTCACACAGTGACACCGGTAAATATCTGGAAAATTTATGGAAAGACTTTACCGGTAAATTAAAAAAAGTGCTGTTCACACAGACGAGTATGTTACGGAATTTTTACGGAAAAGACAGAAAAGACATCATTAACCAGAAATGACCTCTAAATGGTTCCGCTTGTATTTGTAAACATTTGACTACATTGCAAAGTCTGTTGATGGATCAGTATTGTGAACAGCTACAATGAAAATATAAAGGAACACTTTCCCATGTCGAGATACATGATATGTGTGTGTGCTTGCGCCAATGTTACCAGATGTAGCTGACTGATCCCAGTCCAAAAAATATCCAAAACCTGCAAAATGCAAATATGCAAAAATGAAATGCAAAAATACCCGCCTAGTCCTCTGTAATAACGAAAAGTGGGTTGTTGCTTTTCGTTGCAAAACCACCCAAAATGTTTATAACTGCCTTTTTCATTTTATACCCACACAATCATGTTCAAAACCAATCTGGCAACACTGGCTGGCGCTCACGGGCTGCTTCACAGGCACACGCAACGCATCAAGCAACTGAAGGAAGCAGAGCTTGAAGGTAAACAAATAACGGCTTATCATAAGCATGTTATTGATAATTATTTACATAGTTGAAAGTAAAGCTAAAGTAGACGTGCCACGTTCCAGACATTAAATTAGCCGGAACGAATTTACCATTATTTTCAAAAAGGGCCTGTTCACAGGAAAATTGCCGGTAATTCTGAAAAGGTCTGTATGTGTGAAAGGGGCTTTTGTGTTACTGTTGCCTTTCTACCAGCTTGAACTGGTCTGGCCATTTAATAGGCACCACACTCAAAGTCACTAAAATCACTTGTTTCCCCATTCTGATGATTTACTTGAACTTCAGAAGATCATATTGACCATATTAACTTTTTATAAATGCTCTGAGTTGCTGCTATGCGGTTGGCTGGTTGGATGTTTACATTATGGGCTATTAAACATGAACAAACTACAAGCACTAAATATTCCCAATGTTTTCAAAAATGTACTTGTATCCAGCTAATGTCTATTCTATCAGCTAATTAACTAAAATAGAATGCAGTGGCGCAGTGGGTAGCACGTTCGCCTCAAAGCAAGAAGGATGCTGGGTTGCTGGTTCAAGCCTCGGCTCAGTTGGCGTTTCTGTGTGGAGTTTGCATGTTCTCCCTGCGTTCGTGTGGGTTTCCTCCGGGTGCTCCGGTTTCCCCCACAGTCCAGACATGTGGTACAGGGGAATTGGGTAGGCTAAATTGTCCGTAGTGTATGAGTGTGTGTGTGTGAATGAGTGTTTGTGAATGTTTCCCAGGGATGGGTTGCGGCTGGAAGGGCATCTGCTGCGTAAAAACTTGTTGGAAAAGTTGGCGGTTCATTCCGCTGTGGCGACCCCAGATTAATAAAGGGACTAAGCCGACAAGAAGAATATAGAATGTTTGATTTTAACCTAAATCTGTTACAGCATTCTAAACACAGCATTTAAGTTCAATCTCAGTTTACTGTTAAAACAGCCTATCGCAAATCATGGAATCATAATTAAATTCAGCCAAATAGACCTTTTATGCACATTATACTTTTTTCTTCTTTTTTTATTGTATTTTAGGTTTGTAATGAAAAGTAATCCATCAAACTTTGACTTATTTTAAAGTAAATAATTTATCCTTAATTGTGGAATGGATTTTATAGTTGTATTGTTTTCTTTTTGAGCTGCATGACATATTCTCTGAGGTATCTGCTATTTTGATAGCAGAAGGTATTTAATTTAGTAATTCCTTTCTAAATTTCCTCTCTCCTCGAACATCTGGTCCTTTCGATTTTAATATTTCATACTACCTGATTTCAGGAATCTCAAGTCAGTGTCTTGGGGAACGAAAAAGTCAAATAAAAAAATGCATTATTAACAATTTCACAAGGACTTGGAGAGAAAATGATATTCGAGAAACAACACCGTTAATGACGTCTTTTATGAGTGTTCATAATAAATCATTCCTTTACCAGAGCCTTGATAAAACAGGTTTCAGACACATTCCTTGTTATCTTAAGGCTTGAGGCAATGATTCTCCATGAGACTATAAATTTGAACAGGTCTCACCTCACTTCTCCTGTGTGCAGTTTATAAGTTTCTTCCACTTCGGTGAAAATATTGCAAATACTCTCACAAAAAGATGTGGATTGTATTTTAAATGACATAAAAACTACATTAGTGATCCACTCTGTATGAATGTCGAATGAGTGATTTGAAAGTCTCATAAATAAGGGATTATTTGTAATAGTTGAAACACTTAATACAGTGCTACTGGCCATGAGGGTTTTAATTGGTGCTTTCCTCATTATGCAATGTTTCACAAAGCAGGCAAGCACTTTAAAAGAGTTTATGCTAAAAGGAAGACATCTTTTCACCATCAAAACTGTTTACCAAAAAGCAGTTTACTTCACAATTACAATTTGTAAATGATTTTGTGAAAAGAATAGTTTTTTCCTTACACTTTATCATGCAAAGAAAAATACCAACATTTTAAATTGTTCTAAAGTTTATTATAGGATTCAAAATTAAAATAGTTATCTGTATTGGACAAAATGTATCAGTCCATCCTCTGCTTTTTACAACAAGTCATGTGGGATCATACATAAAATGGCCAAAAGAGCTTAACGTGCTGCAATTTAAGAAAGCACATGTAATTACAAAAAAGATCTTTCGATTGACAGCATACGTGCTGCAAATCCTCACAACACTAACACATTTTTTAAAAATGTGCTGCATTTTCTCACAACACAAACAAATTAATAAAACGTGCTGCATTTTCTCACAACGCAAACGATTTATCAATCTATCATGCACTTGCAAAAGCATCATTACACAATGTAAATGTTTCAAGTGGACCAAAAAACATGACACACAAGTTGTAGGTGAACTTTGTAAGGTGAGTTTTTTTCGTTTGTTTATTTAAACTTCCTGATTCCCTTTTCTTTTGTATTTTGTTAGCCTAAATAGCCAAAACCTAAATAGGTTTTGAAATCTTGAAATCTTTTCGTTGTGTTCTGTGCTATTTGAAAGTGTTTTGAGAAGATGCAGCTCGTTTTATTAATTAGTTTTTTTTAATGTGAGAACATTTGGTGCGTTTTTGTTAATTTTGTTAATACATTGTGAGAAAATGCAGCGCAGTCAACCAGATGAAGATCTTTTTTTGTATTTGCATGGGTTTTCCCAAATTGCAGCATGTTAAGCTTCTTTGGCCACCATACATTTATAGTTTTTCAGCAAATAATAACAACATAGCTTAATGTGCATCTTTAGCTAAACAGATTTTCATTTATTTTTTCTTAGAAAGCCAATGAAAATTGACTGCTTTGTTTTGGATTTTAAGGAGCTGGACACAAGTTGAATACAAACTTACTTATTACCCTCTATAATTAATCTCTTCAATGCTGTTGTCTTAGTGCCAGGATTTTAATTTTCTTCTGCATATATAAATAATTAAATAAATACTTGCAAAACAGAACTAAATTGAGCTAAAGCTGTCTATCTAAGTCATAAAACCTTTTTTTTTTTTTGCAGATTTAACTAATTTACATTCATTCTGATAGTAAACACAAATGCACGCTCAAAACACACTGAAACATTCACAAGATGTACACAAGCTGACAGAACAGCCTCTTATCCGAGACAGCAGCTTGAATTGAGTGCTTTCTCTCATGTTCTCAGAGATTTAGATGTGTTTGTCATGCATAATTGCAGCAAAAGAGGTAAACAAGGTCAGTTTCTCTCAAAACACAGGGACAGATGTTTCTATGATTATGAGTGGGTGACGGTTTGCGTGTTAGAGAAGGGTGTGTGTATATCTGTAGGTTTATTTGTAGGATATTTCTTTCAGTGAATCTACAGAACACTAGGTTCTGTGTTTATAGGCTAGAATGATCCCCCTATGGCCGCTGTATGTGATGTAGAGTAGATACTTGCAGCTTCATGTCTACCATTTTTATCACATCTGCAATTAGATAAGACAATTGACAAACTTTGTAAATTTTCAAACAAAACTCTCAGATCGAAAATGTGTCTTACCTTGTGATTATCAGTAGTATGTTAAATTAAATGTTATTAGAAATTGTGAAATAGAGGTTTAATTAGAAGTTTGTGCAACAACACATGTAAATACATTTTATTCATTCATTTATTCATTTTCCTTCGACTTAGTCCCTTATTTATTAGGAGTCGCCACAGCAGAATGAACCGCCAACTATTCCGGAAAATGTTTTACGCAGTGGATGCCCTTCCAGCCGCAAGCCAGTACTGGGAAACACTTTTGCATTTATTCACGCACACTCATACACTATGGCCAATTTAGTTCACACAATTCACCTATAGCGCATGTCATTAGACTGAAACCAGATCACACGGAGGAAACCCATGCCAACACAGAGAGAACATACAAACTCCACACAGAGATGCCAACTGAATCAGCAGGGTGTCGAACCAACGACCTTCTTGCTGTGAGGCGACAGTGCTAACCACTGAGCCACTGTGCCGCCCCATGCATTTTATTATTTATTAAATGTTTTGAAAAGTTCTTCCTGGTATATGTTGCCCATTGGGTAATGGAACTTGCTTAACTTGCGTTTCTTTTTAAATCTACTTTTTAGCCTCAAGATTGAAAATTCAGCCCTGTCAGGAAGTCTTGGCTGCCAATACACTCCCAATATTTTGCACCAAAAGAATAGCTGAACAAACAAATCAATACCCATCAAGTGCAGAGACAGCAAAGAAAAAAAAATGGACAAAAACATAAGCACATAGGATACATTTTCCATTTTTCAGAAAGCAGAGTGCGCTTGTCATTTCAGAGTGTTTTTCACTGCTTGTGCCTCTTTAAAGAACAAGTCTTGAACCTCCTCAACCCAAATGTTTATCATTGTGATTTTATTAGGACACTGAGAGCAAGAAAATCTGTTTGAAATGGAAAAGTATGAATATATTTCTGTAGATGTATTGAGTGGTGTAACCTAGAGAAAATATTAATATGTTAAATATTGTGTCAAAGGAGTTCAGTAGCATACACTGTAAATGACCTCAATGGACCTCATACCTGTAATAAGGGTTAACTTTTGGGAAATGAAATGTATGCATTAGGGCTGCACAATATATAGTTTCAGCATCAATATCGCAATATGAGAGTCTGCAATAGTCACATCACGGAGATCTGCAATGTAGTTGGGATTTTAGTTGACCAGACATTACAGTTAACAACATAGTTAAATATTTTCATATTTTAAACTTCAAGTTATTTGCATGTGTTTTTAAGGCGACTGTAAGAATTTGAAGCAAATAAGTAGCTTAAGGATGAATTGTACAATATATAATTATTTACTCAATTAAAACGGTAGTGTTGGAAGATTATTTAATCTTCTCCTGATTACTGTTTGACTCGCCAGAAAAATCATAAATCCTTTTTTATTTGCATCATTTTTCTGTTGTATTTAACTTTACTTGTCATTTTTAAATGATATTTAATGCAAATACACTCCCCTATTCATCCCAATTTATCTAAAATGATGAATTCTTTGTAAGCTTTTTAAGTCATCTGCTGAAATTGCATTTATACTGAAATCTATATTGCAGTGAACGAAAATATTGCATTGCCAGTTTTTTTTCTAATATCCTGCAGCCCTAGGATGTATCATTTATATAAGAAGCTGAATAAATAAGCTTTCCTTTTCTTGTTTACACCTGCTCACTTCATGCGTTTTCTCTGATCGAATAGCGACCTGATTTGTGTAAGCGATTGCATTTACATCTTGCTACATAAATGCATCTACACTAAACAGATGTAATTCTGATCTTGTAATCGCATGCTATATACAAATTTAACTATAGGTTACGTCGACTTAAACATCAGATAAAATTAAAATAAATCAAACCTCTAAAACACTGTCATATGTGGCCTTCCATTGCTTATGCATTTGCACTGTTATCTGATGGTCATATAGCCCACAACACAAGTACTCTCATGTTTATTTATTTTTATTATTATTATTATGATTTTTTTGTTAGCGGTAAAATTTGTGCGTTGTTTCAACAACCAAATGCATTTAGACCTTTTCAGTTTTGTTTAGAATGCGTCTCAGACCACCTACTGAAGTGTTCTGAGCAATCAGATTTACATCCATCTTGAATATGTAAATGCAGAGGGCATTTACACCCATTATTTTCACAATTGCATAGCCATACAACCAGAACAAAATGCATAAAGTGACCAGGTGTAAACAGCCTCTATATGACAGAATTTTGTAGAAAATATTAGAAAATCTGGAATCTGAGGTTTAAAGAAAACTAAATATATTTAGAAATGAAGTTGTCTTTAAATTTGATGTTGACATATTTACAGTATGACATTTACAGTTCAAAATATATGTATGGAACATGTATAGGATACTTAATGTGTAGAATTGTTAAGTATTGTCATGGTCACCAGCGATCCAGCCTCTGCAGATCGCTGAAGAACTACAAATCTGCCACTTTAATGAACTACAGATGCCATCATGCACTTTACTCACACAGCTGGTTCAGATCCCCCATTACAGTTACGCAGACTATTTATACATCTGTCAAACACACACACATGCTCCTGAGTTTTGTTAACACCCTGTAACATTTCGTATAGCGCTCCATTGTCTTGCCCTGTTTTCTGACCTTTTGCCTTGTTAATTGTTTATGTTGTTTGCCACCTGAACTGATCTCTTTGTCTGTGACCTCAACTACTTTTGGATGACCTGCATGCTCCTGCTTTGCTCCTGTGTTGACCCTTTCCTGCCTTACCATTTTCTTTTGAATAAAATACTGCACATGGAACTCTGTTGTCAGCATCTGTAATGCTACAAGTATAATGGAGTACTTAATATCCTAATGTTTTTGGCCATGAAAACTAATGCTATTATTTGCTATACTAGTGCAAGTTGTTGTTTTGTGGTCAAGGGCCGCATTTGTATGTCAAAGTAATGAAGAAATTATCTACTAAAAACTACATTGCAAATTAAAGTATATACTTTATCAATGTGTCATACTGTATTTAGGGACTCAATACTGAGCTCTGCCAGTAGATAAGATATAAAATTGTTTTATGCACACATTTGTTTCACACATGCATCATCGAGGTGTCATGTGATATAGTGCGGCAGAGGGTCTCTCACACCGCAGATTTCTGTTAATTGACTACGTGTTTGATCCATTTTGTGCCCAGGGGAAGAAATAATGAGTAGACTGAGTACAGCTAAAAGTGTTCATGTGTGTAAGTATGTTGTTCAGGATTGTTGCACCCCCCTCAGCTTGTCTAATGGAAAAGCAGCTCATGCAGGTTGCTTCTCAATACAGCTAAGTATAATTTTCTCCATCACGGACACCCATTATCATCGCGTCCTCAGACATGGAGGCTGGTTTTCAGGCAAAGCGCACATTACAAGACGAGCCCCATTAAAATGATGCATCAGTTTTGTTTTTTATAACGCAATATGTTCTAAAATGTGTAATGTTTCTAAAGTGAATACTGCAAAAGATGCAGCTTGTAGCATCTCCTCTGAGGCTAAGAAAGACTGCTGACTGTATTGACCAATACATCTGTGTTTGTGTATGAACGTGTCTTGTCTTCCGTTTAGCCGTGTTCCATACATTGCACATTGCGATAAATGCAAAATTCAATACACTTCACTATGGCTTTAAGGCGGCAGAGGAGGAAAAGAGCCATCACAGCAGATGTTAATTGCATTATGATAGGAATACTAAGTAAGATTAATACGTATTGTCCAGGAATTGTTCATTCTTATTTCATTTTAGTATATTAATTAACATTATTACACAGCTCTCTGTAATACATATATAATGTTTTTTCCAAGATAACAACCTCTGAAACTAATAGCACATTGCTTTGAATCATCTTGACCATTATTTAACACTTTCATATTCATATGAAAGTGAAAAATGTGAAATGTGATGTGAGCAACAATGGTGACACATACTCAGTATTTCTACAATTAAACAATCCAAGTGCAGACACATAAACACTTGAACACACACCCGGAGCAGTGGATAATCATTGCTGCAGCGCCTGGGGAGCAGTTTACTCTTACCTGGTCAGTGACTTACTCAAGGGACTCACCACACCCATGGTACTGAGCTCTGGTTATTTACTCCAATCTGCCACCTTTTGATCACAAGTCCAACTATCTGACCAGTAGGACATGGCTGCCCCAAAACAATCCAGCTATCAGCTATTAACCATATAATTATATTCTTCTCTGTCAATCTACTGTTCTTGACTCTTTGCTGATATCTTATGACTAAAAAATAATTAGGTTTGTGTGGGCTGCATTCAGCTGTTTTTTTTTTTTTTAAATCACTTTATGTTTAAGGAAAGAGTTAATAAATTATTACAGGTCAGATCAATGTTTTGTGTCTAATTGTTTAATTTTGTGGCAAGTAATGATGTAATAAGGGAATAGTTCACATCTAGGTAGTTGTTTTCGTAGAATAAAAGCTCTTCATTCTTATACAATAGTGCTCTGCTTCACATTAGTCATATAACTGTACATACACTTGTCAATTTGTATATTTGCATTCACTACTTACTTCTATTTTTAAATAAGAACAGAATATTATCTGTTTTTTTGTCCTGACTCTGTAATTCCTCTTATTTCTGATATTGGGCTGCAGGTACGCCAGTCAAGCTTTATTTTGTGAGAACAACCACTTAGATGTATATTATACATAAGAGCATTTCACCTAAAGGCCAGTTCAAACAAAAATGAAAATTTGCTTACTATCTACTAACCCTCAAGCTGTGTTAAACCTGGTGAAAGAGTGAAAGGAACCTGGTAAAAGGAAGATATTTTGAAAAAATCAACAAAACTAAGTCAATGGTTTAGGTTTTCAGCATATTTCAAAATATCTTTGTGTTTAAAAGAAGAAAGAAACTCAAATCAAAACAAGTTTAGGGTGAGTAAATTATGAAAGAATCTAAATTCTTTGGCTTAACTATCTTAACTAATGAAACCTTATTGTAAATCAGGGGTGCTCAACCCTGTTTCATCTACCTTCCTGCAGAGTTTAGCTTCAACTATGATCAAACACAATTAAACCAATCAAATAGGATCTGAAGGAGCACTTTGTAATTAAAGAGGTATATTTGATTAAAGTTGCCGGTGAACTCTGCAGGAAGGTAGATCTCCAGGAACAGGGTTGAACACCCCCTGCTGTAAAACATGACCTTTTTGACAACCAGAAAACAGTGACACTTCCATTAATCCATTGGTTCTCAATTCCAGTTCTGATTTTGCACATATGCATTTCTTATTTAACACACCTGATTCAGATCATCAGCTCGTTAACAGAGATCCATAAACTGATCCATAGCTGTGTCCTAATTTGCATGCTATTCGTACTAAATAATAATTAAAAATAGAATTAATTTGACCCCAATAGTAACATGTTAAAAAGAGTTTGTCAATGGTTCCCAGATGTTTTACGATTTCCTGTAAAAAAAAAAAATATATAAGTGTAGAACTGTTCATACTGGGGTGAAAAGTGTAAGGTAGAGAGGCTTCGGTAAAGATTTTTGTATGACTGTTAATTAATATCTAGTCAGCTGAAAAATATTTAAGTAATGTTTTCTGTGTTATATTTCATCTACAGCAAAAACACTGAACCTATATAAAGATGGGTTTGGACATTATTGCCTGATTGCAGAATGATCCAAAGACCTAAGGAGATTTCTCTGCATGAAAGACTCATGAATGGCAGATTAACCTGCTACTGCTTCTCCAATAACGTAGAAAATTAAATATAAAAGAAATATGGATAATGTGTGGATGATTGACAGTGCACTTAATTAAGCCACACAACGATCTTTCAATGGGTATGTCCCAAAGTCTCTGTTACACACTCCAAAAAAATAAAAAATTCTAAATAAATAAAATTTCTTCACAAATAAAGTGCATACTTTTAGGGTATATGAATTGGGACACAGCACTCGTGTGTCAAATAAGAGAGACATACAAAAAGTGCAGGCCAGAGGGCAATGTGCAAGGACCAGAACTGAGAACAACTGCATCAAACAGTAAAACTTAAAACTTGAAAAGTAAATTTTGGCAACTTCTGAAAAAAAATATTTGATGGAGACAGCCTAACAATCATAAAATCTTAAAAGACTGATTTAGAAAATTAATTCTAATACTGCATCAGCATGTTGCTAAAATATATTGCAATATATTGGATATCTAAGGCATGGTGCCCTCAAGTATTGTATTCTCTGTGAAGAACACATGTGATGCTGCCTTCAAAATGGGCATAATTACAGTAATTTGCCTCCTTTTTCACCATAGAAGCACACCTATGATGTCTTAAGTGCTGCAGCTCATTAATGCTTGCAACAGAGCATCTGTCTACAGTCTAGAGTTTCCCGGTGTTCACCTCCATCTCCAGCTCCCCTCATCCCTCCCTTCCCTGCTTGCTGACTTATTCATTTCTGTTCTCTATTGCTTTCCTCTGCACCACCATCCTTCTCTCTCTCTCTCTCTCTCTCTCTCTCTGTGTTGGACGGTGGTAACATTAGCAGCAGCTGTTAGTTTCTGTAATCCAGACAGATTTCGGGAGAAGCTGTGCATCTGCTCCATCATGTCAAGATTGGAGGGGAGGGAAATGGAGTGATTAATAAATACGAGCGAGGAGACTGAAGGGGGTAAAGAAGGGCAACATGGGAGCAGCAGAGAGGGACACATGTACACATTTGGCAATAGGAAGAGTGATGAGGATTGCTAAAGGACCAAAAAAAGAGAAGGAGTAAAGCAGGTCATGCAGAGGTGGAAAGTAATGATGGTTGGAGACCGAAACCACAGAGGGAGGCTAATAGCAAGATGGAGGGGACAAAATGAAGCGAAAATGAAGAGAAGAGAAAGTGATATGCTGTGAGATGGTGCCTGTAAACTGTCAGCATTCAATCCCATATGGGTCATTTAATTCTTGTGTTTGTACTAATTTCCCAAGTGACCAGCCATCTAATACCTACAGATATATCATACAATAGTCACGATTCACCAAAAAAAAAAAAAAAACCTTATACTAAAAATTATTAGACATTTTGTCTCTTTGGAATTATAAGGTTCTATCTCCCTTTTGAATGATATTGAGAAAATTAGCTTTAAAGTTTTAGCATTCCATAGCAAACAGTATGTGTGTAACATTTGTTTTTTTAAATAAAAAGTCTTAAAATTTAAACAACTTATAAAAAAATAATCCCATAATGTAAATAAGTTGTCATTTAATAAGAATATGTCAAACTCAATTTTGACAAAAATGTCAGATAGAAGCTTATAATTCTAAGGTGACGATTTATGAAAAATGTAAAATTAAATATGATCACATACACATATAGCACTTTTTTTAATGGCATTAGAAACATGTTAAGTAATTATATTTATTCATTCATGCATTTTCTTTTTCGTCTTAGTCCCTTTATTAATCCGGGGTCGCCACAGCTGTATGAACAGCCAACCTATCCTGCACGCGTTTTTACACAGCGCATGCCCTTCCAGCTACAACCCATCTCCGGGAAACATCCATACACACTCATATACACTCATACACTAAGGTCAATTTAGCCAACACGATTTTACCTATACCACTTGTCTTTGGACTGTGGGGGAAACCAGAGCACCCGGAGGAAACCCACGCGAATGCATGGAAAACATGCAAACTCCACACAGAAATGCCAACTGACCCAGCCGAGACTCGAACCAGCGACCTTCTTGCTGTGAGGTGACAGCACTACCTACTGCGTCGACAAGTATATTTATTATTTTATTTAACCCTCTACCGCACGCATTATGATAAATCTGTAAAAAATATATTTGACTTTTCTTTTCTTAAAATGGCTTAACTTGAAGTAAATATTAAAACAAATAAATAACAAGTCTAGTATATCCAGATGCATCAGAATAATGTGGCTACTAGCTAACAATGTTTATATATATTATACTCAGGGCTTGACAATAACTTTTTTGATCACCAGCCACTGTGGCTAGTAGATTTCCAACATTACTAGCCACTTGCCATTTTCACTAGCTAAGCTTTTTTTTGTTGGGAAATATATTTTATATGCATAAATTTGACTGACATGCTAAGATGACTTGATTTAGGTGTTGTGTTATCTCCACATGCCTCCTCATTTATTTAACTTATTGTGTGTATTGTGTATTAGCTTGCTCAGTGTGTATGAGCAAATGGGTTGTCGCATTGCAATTAGTTTTTATTTCACAACTTTTTACAGCTCAAAATTAAGGATTTACGAAATTTATCTCTGACCACACCAAATAAGTATTTATTAGCCACAATGTTTTAATGTGTCAAAACAAGAAAAAAATAGCTGTATAGGTGCATTTTTTTAATTCAACAAAACTTTTCTTAAAAAAAAAAACATTAAACTAAAAAAAAAGTATTGTCATGTATCAGCATGTATGTGTCCCAGATCAGCAGTTAACGACACATAAACGGGGAGTAATCTCCCATTAGAGCAATGTTATTGTAAACAATATAATTAAACCATATAAAAAAATAACTAAGCAAAAGAAAGCAGGTGAAACATAATGAAAGGATGATCACATGCACACGGTTAATATAGGCCTGTTAAATCTGTTCAAAGAATATTTAAAATGAAAGCAGTGATTGCTGCTGCTTACAAAAGATTATGTGTTTTTTTTTCTTGAGCTCTCGAAAGCAGCAGGACTGTAGGTGCACGATCATTGCTCTTTGTCCAGTCTATTTCATAGGAAACCGATCACACCAATTGCGCTTCCTCTAGGCATGGGATATGCGCAAGTAAACGGGAGCACGCATGCTTTTAACAGTCGCGCGCATCCCATCACGCTTGAGTGATCATCCTCTCGTTCGGTATTTACCTTCTTTTTGCTGTTTTGCTCGCGTGAACACAGTTATTTTTGTCAGTTGTGCTGCTTCTGGATTCTAAGATCACATTTGTACGAATATCGGACCATGCTTATTGTCGAACCCATGCTTTTAAGAAGACTACAATTTAAAAATGATTTCCAAGAGGCTAGTGGAGGTGTCTGTCTAACCCGCCAATGCTGAAATCTCTCGCATTTGGCGGGTTAGCGGGTGTTAATGTGAAGCCCTGATTATACTAAATACTATACTACGCCTGTCTTATCTGCATCTGAGCGAACTTACCTGAACTGTCTCTATCAAATATTAAGTCTGCATCATTCTCTTGGTCACTAAAACCCTTTTCATCCTCATTTTTATCTGCAGGAAGAGCCAGTCCTTTTCTTCTTTCACTTACCATAGAACATGGTGGTGCTCGCTAATACACTGTTCCCTGTCTTCATATCTATTCAAAAGTAGTATTGCCAATAAAACGAGATTTTATCCATAATGCAAATGTCATTAACATTTGACTAATCAACTTTATATTCCTAGCATTCATGTTGTTATTGTTACAACTTAAATGTTCAAAGCTGACCTTGCTAACTAGCAAACTCATTGCAATATTTGCAATATTGCATGTTCGACTATTGGACAGTGTTGCCATTTGACAGCATATACATTTAATCAATTTACAAAAAACTAATTTGATAAGACTAACTTGATTTGATAGTTGTGAATGTCATCATAACTTACCGGAGGTGATGTTTCAGATTTTTTTGAGGATCTGACATAATTTGATCCTTTGTTTTTATTGACGTACATTTGCATTCAGAAACAATAAAAGCAAATGTGTCAGAAATTTTACTACAGAAAAGCACTGCATGTCATGTAACTTAACCAAAACACATCATTGGCTACTCTAAGGTCTACTTATTCCAACAAAAAAAAAAAGGAAAAATATGATGGTCTTAAAGAAACAGTGGCAGGAAAATGAACATAAGTATCATGTTGCCATATGGTTACGCCATGCAGTAGAGGGTTAAATTACAATAATGATATTATATACTTAATGTGTTTTTAAGATGAAATTCGGGTCACTTTATTTTATATTATATTATATTATATATATATATATATATATATATATATATATATATATATATATATATATATATATATATATATATATATATATATATATATATGCAATATAGAAATAACTATGTATGTTTGCAAAATATTTTTATGCTAATTTTTTTAGTTACTTTTTAGTTAACTGTAAGTTTGCGATGCTATTTTCCTTTTACACTTCACGTTTCTGGGCGTGTCACTTTATGGCCCTGATTTGACAAGGAGGCTGAGTCAAGGGAATTCGGCCATTTACTTCAGGCCCGGACCTACTGGGCTGTAATACCACCTCATGATACTGTGTCTCCAGGTGATGACGTTGCTTAAATGGAGGCAGGTCTGGGTCTGCCATAAACACCCATATTCCCTTGACTCCCACTTGTCAAGTTAGGGCCACAAAGTGAAAACCTCAGAAATGTGAAGTGCAAAGTGAAAACAGCATTGCAAACTCATAGTTGACTGCAAGGCAAATAAAAAAGAGCATATTATATATGCAAATATTTTAGTTATTTTTTGGCTTTTTAAAATTTTTATTTGCAGTTCTTTTTTTTGCATTCTTATTTCTCAAAACTTAATTTTCCTTTTGCGGTTTTTTATTTTTGATAGCAAAATTAATTTTTATTTCTCAAAAATTAATTTTTGGAGATTTGCATTTTTTATTTTATTTTGCTCAATACTTATTTTTTGTTTGCATGCATAATAGTTGTAGATCAGATAATTGTTTTAGATTAGATCAGTTGTTTTTAGACTGTTAGTAGATATTTTACATGAGAGACTTGTTTTGTTTACCAAATAAATGGATAATATTGGATTTGCATTGCAAACATTAAATAAAAGTTAAAGTTTTTTTTACCTATATATAAAAATCATTCTGCATAAATCTGCAGTTTATTATTTTAATTTATTTAATATATATATATATATATATATATATATATATATATATATATATATATATATATATATATATATATATATATATATATACATACATACATACATACATACATACATACATACATACATACTTATTTATTTATTTATTTATTTATTTATTTATTTATTTATTTTTTACAAAATTCAGCGCAGAAATAGCTAAAAAAAAAAGTGTCTGCAGATTTTGCCTGGCCCTAGGTATTGGTTAGGATTAGAGATGTTAACTAAGATCATGCAGAAATTGTATTTAATAAGTTCACATAAGCAGAGAAAAAATCTTAAAATAATTAGGTAATTAACCACTAGTTAATAATGAGATAGTTGTTCCCTATATTTAAGTGTTACTATAACAATTGTATACTTAACACAATAATGATTACAAATCATAGATTATGAAATGTATAGAATTACTGATGAATGTATAGTTTAACACAGCATCACCAGAGGCTACAGAGGAAGGCTAATAGCAAGATGGAGAACACAAAATGAAGAGAAAGTGATATGCAGAAAGATGGTGCCTGTAAACAGTCTGTGTTTAGTCCCATACGGGTCGTTTAAATCTTGTGTTTGTACTAATTTCCCAAATGACCTGCCATGTGACACTGAGAACGCAGAAACGCAATGGTTTGTTCTAGAAAGAAAGGGGGAATAAAGAATGTTATAAAACCATCGAGAATGCATTTTTTTCCAGGGAGGAGTTTAGTAAGGATGAATTGTGTCTGCTGATAGCACTGTTTATTTGCACTGTCTGCATTGTTTTAGTGTCTTTTTCAGTGAAAGAATGATGCAAATCTGGCAACTGCACAAAATGCACCCACAAAATCTGCACTGAGCACAATTTCCATGGTGCAATTCCCCATTTTGTGTCGGCTCACATTGTGGGGGATGCAGCAGACTATCAGGATCTGGCATAATTTGGTTTGGCTGCTTTCATCGTCACTCTGCAACCACCGCAGTCTAAGCACTTGAATCAAACTCTGCACTGCATGTCTGGATAAACGCCTGGTTATAATGTTTATTCCATCATTTGATGAATAACTGCTGCTGTGATTATTACAAAATGTACACAAATGTGTCTTTTTGATGCAGCTCTGTTTACCAGCTTTCTGTGGGAGAAATAATACAGCATTAATTGTGACAGGTGGGAGTTTTTCTAAACAAAAAAACAAAAAAAAAGGTGGAATCTATAATGAGTCCAATTTGCATAGAAAGCAGACATTTTCATGCATGCATGTGCAGTATGTATACATTTATTTTCAACAGTTTGGGATACAATGTTTGTTAACATTTTTAAAAACAAATTATGCTTTACTTAAACCTTTGAATTAAAATTTACCTAACTCTAAGTAAGAGTACACATTACTCATAAAAACAACTTTACTTTGAGTGACCTTATAAGAAAGTTAAAGTTGAGTGACCTTTAGAAGTTATATTTCTTTGTAACATGCACAACATTATATATATATATATATATATATATATATATATATATATATATATATATATATATATATATATATATATATATATATATATATATATATATATATATATGTTAAAATTAAATCTCAGTACTTAGCAGGAACATTATGTATTGATATATAGACAATGTGTACAATGATAATTTAATAAATCTTAACAAATATGAATGCATTGTTGCACCCGTAAACACTTTGTAAGCCTATTTTGCAACATTTACATTACTGGCTCCCAGTTACTGTACATTCAGAATAGATTTTAAAGTATTATTATTTGTCTTTAAATCACTAAATGGCCTAAGACCTCAATACATTACAGATTTGCTCACTGAATACAAGCCTATCACTCAGATCTTTAGAATCCAATATACTAGAAATTCCAAGAGTTCAGTCAAAGCAGGGTGAATCTGATTTCAGCTACTACGCCCCTCGCAATGACCAGATGTGCTCCAACATTAGGCAAATTCAAATCGAGACTGAAGAAAGTCTGTTTAGCTGTGCCTTTACTGAATAAGCTACTTCCGACAGATCGATTCACACTATTATGTCTTTCTTTTCTTGTAATTCTTTTATAACCTGTTTTAACACATTTTAATCTGTTTTTAACTGTTTTTAATAATTTTTATCATTTTTTTCTTATACTTGTCTTTTTTTTATTCTTGTTTATGTTAAGTCCTTTGAATTGCCACTGTGTATGAAATGTGCTATATAAATAAACTTGCCTTGCCTTCCTTACATGATAAAACTGTTTGATTTAGTCCAATCTCACTGGAAAAATATCCTTGAACCTACATTTTTGCGAATGAAATGGAACAAAATTGTTGGCCTCATACTGCTCAATTGTGATCATTTTACTGAGAAACTGCAGGCAAATATATGTTTAAGTTCATTTTTGCTGTTTCACAAAAATGTAGGTTGAAGCATGTTTTTCCAAATAGCCTGTGTTGGTTTGATTGGTAAAGGTGCATTAAGTGCTTTTTTGCCGAACGATTTTGACTGCATCACGTTGAAAGCATCAAAGACTAGACTAGACTAGATACGGCCCTTACTGCCGATTGACTGCAATTATGTTTTGGACAGTACAACACTATGGTCAAAAGCATTTTTCAAATATTGCTTAGTGCACTTTTAGGCCCTGATCACACTCTGTTATTTGAAAAGAGGTGCCTTTTAAAATAGTTTTATTGAGCATCTACAAAAAAGTATGCTGTGCAAAAAATGCTCCCACACAAGACTGTTGATACAGAGGTTGCCTAGTAACATAAAAAGCACAGTCATAAGCAAAAACATAAAAGTCATCAAAAAAAAAAAAAAACAGTGTGGTGTACCTTGCATTTTCAGAACTGAAAAGCGCATTTGGTGTGATCAGCTCCTTAAGGAGACTGATAAAGACCAGTTAGTATTATGAAGTGATTTATGGATTTTATGTTGAGGATTCTGGGTACACAATACCTGACAAAAGTCTTTGTTGCCTATATATCCAAGTTTTAGGAACAACAAATAATAACTTGAATTTGATCATTTGGTATTAACAGTGGCTTAATACCAATATGAAAAGCCAATGCCAATATGAAAGGCAAAGGCTTTATTCTATGCTTATTTTACCAAAATAAAACATGATCACGCCTTGATTTTTAATGATTTAATTAGGACAGTAAGTTCTGACTTTGTATTATTTTATTGTTATTTATACTAACTAAAATGTTAGTTAGTATTTTATGACCATTCAAGTTGACAAACCAAACAATATGATTAAACAATGATGCAACAGATGCAACAGGTCATTGAATAAATCAATGAACCAAAAAGTAACAGACTGAAAACTAGCTCAAAAGAAGTAAGCTCAACTAAATAAGATCAGTAACAAATAACATGAGGTGAATCTACTAAATCTACTCCTTACTTGCTTTTTACTAAAGCAAGGAGGATCTTTATTTTTTTATTTTAAATGTTTGATCATTCATATGTGAAATATTGTTGGATCGGTCAAGACTCACTTGTTTTTATTTAATTAAAATGGCATGAGAAACCAATTTGTTTTTAATTTAGGTTCTAATTTTGTCTATCAAATCAGTGCTAATTTTGACAGCACATTTTTATTTAGTTTCAGTCAGTTTTTTGACTGAAATTCCATTTTAGTTTTAGTCATATTTTAGTCTTCTGAATCCTTTTAGTTTTAGTCTAGTTTTAGTTCTAGTTTAACTTTCATAAGGTTTTAGTTGACTAAATCTACTCTACATTTAGTTGACTAAAATTTTTTTTGGTTTATTTCGGCATAATTAAATATTGTATACATTTATTTATATAAAATATTCTAACTTCAAATTAAATAAAACAGTCTATGTATAAAATATGAGATATAGCTTTTCCATTGAAGACCAAAAACTGCATATGCATTGTTTAATTGTATCATAAGTAATATGTGAAATTATGTGTCAGCAGTCCATTCACATAATAATCGCCCGCGTCTACCAGTTGACCAGTTACTTTTTAAATGTGGTTGTGTGTGTCAAGATTAATTCCCTCAATCACATTCTTGTCTCACTTTTATTAGACAACGAAAATGTCAGTATACCTTTTTTTTATTATAGTTATTATTGTCATCATCACTTAATTTTGATTTAGTTTTCATCTCATTTTCAGTGGTAGAAACTTGTTTGTCACATAAAATTTCACAAAATACAGTGGGGATATTTAAAAGGTTTCTCTTGGAATTTTGTTTAATAATTATTATCATACAAGAAGTTTTTATATGACCATTTAATAAATTTTTTGCATACTATTTACAGATAGATTTTAATTTAAATACTATATTTAAATGCTATTTAATTTATTATTAGTATTATTATTTTTGTTATGAATGTAAAATGTTTTTGAGATTAAAAACTCATTAGGGATTTCTGTATCGTTGTATATATAACTGACTGTCTATCAGGTTTGAAACATTTAAAAGTGTGTACTTACATAGTGAGTAAAGGTCCCCATAGAGCTACATTAGCTATAATTGTTAAGCATTTTCTTTAGAACGGAACTGTGCATATTAAATGGCTTCTTGAGTTTGGTAACAAGAATCTTTTTTTAATTGTTTTTGTGATTGTTTTCGAACTTCTGATTCATTTGACTATGGGAGAAATGACTAGGAAGGAATAATAAACAGCAGAAAATGGTCAAACTGCTTGCTCTACAAACAAGTGTGTTCATGACTGTACATAAAACATGGAATAATATAATAAGAAAATATCAGTTTGCTACATCAAGAAGTGTAACAAGCTGCTTTTAACATCCTAAAACAATGGAAGGAAGTGAGACCGGACGTCTTGAGCCAAAATGATTCAAATGGCTGTGCCTGCTTGTACATGAAGAATAAAGTCAACAGCAGTGAAATCAAATCATAAAATGGGGTTTTAATCAGTTATATGTTCTCATAATCCCTGCGAAGAAGACATCATCTGCCTAGAATCACACATACACACACACACCCATCCACCCACACCCACAGATATATGCACACTTTGTTGTTGTGGCTTGACTAGCAGGAATCTCTTGAAGGCTTCCTCCCTGGAGTCGACTAATCAGAGCTTTGGGCTCTGAGAGTTGGAGAACTGGGAATGCAAATGAGAGACTGCAGTATTAGTGTGTGTGTGCCTGTGAAGACTGCTGTAAAGAGATGGCAGATTTTGTTTAACAGGCTAATTAAGCACTAAACTATTTCTGATCTGGCTAAGAAATTGTGAGGGGTGGAGAGACAGGGAGAGAGAAAAGTCATTTCCTTGCAAATTGTTTTAATCCTCCTTAAAGTTCTTCTGGTCTACTCTTTCACACTGACTACAATGCACCACTGCTCTCTCTCTCTCTTTCCCTCACTCTATCAGTCTTCCACTTTCTCAAAGAATCAATGTGTCTACTGTATCTCTGGCCATTAGCCCACGCAATGCATCAGACATATAGTGAAATATAAACCATGTAAATGATCTGTGCTGTTAGTGACGTTTCAGAGGATTGCTCTGTTTGTACTTCTCATTGAAAGTAAATTGTGACCTTGCATTTTCTGTACTGTACTTCACTTTCTGCATAGTAGAAAAGAAAACAGTTTGATCAATGCGATGGATGATGGATCACTGTATAGATCAGGTTCAGATTAGGTTAATTAAATTGTACAAAAGCACACTCAAACACACACACATACAGTATATTTCATTCATTCATTCATTCATTTTCCCTCAGCTCAGTCCCTTTATTAATGAGCGGTCGCCACAGCAGAATGAACCGTCAACTTATCCAGCATATGTTTTACACGGTGGATGCTCTTCCATCTCCACTGGAAAACATCCATACACTCTTGCATTCCCACACATACACTGTGACCAGTTTAGTTTATTTAATTTACCTATACAGCATGTCTTTGGACTGTGGGGAAACCGGAGCACCTGGAAGAAACTCACACTAACACGAAAGGTACATGCAAACTCTACACAGAAATGGACAGCCAACACAGCCTGCTGACACAGCCGGTACTCAACCAGGGACCTTCTTGCTGTGAGCCATCACTTTCCCCTACCGTATATTTTTTTATTTAATTAAAATGTAGTAACGTTTTAAACATAATTGTTTTATAACTAATTTGTTTTGTCTCTACCATGGTGATCATGCATACTATTCACATTTATAATAATTTTAACTGCGTATAGTTTATATAATTAACATGTACTGTATGTACAGTTGTGGAAAGAGTTCTGAAAAAAAAATGATACTTAAGTAAAAATATCACTATTTGCAAAGAAATATGTAGTTTGAGTAGAGTAAAACTTTCTGTTGTAAATACTACTCAAAATATGAATAAAAAGTAGCCTTTCTAAAAGTAGTCAAGAGTACCTGAAGTGAATATGACACTGTGATCATGATTCAGTCAAATTAAAGTTAAACTTACACCACTGACATTTTCTTTTAGGTGTTTTTAAGGTGCAAATTAAATTATTTGCCATTCATGGACCATACATTTAAAATGGGAGATTGATTTAATGTGAGAACACATTACATTCATTTATGCACCTATAACAAGCCAACAGAAAGCAGGTTGAAGCATCTACATGCAGAGCAAAAACTGTGTAACCTAAAGGGCAAAAATCTAGCTAACTAACAAGCTACAAATGCAGCTGGCATTGCAAACCAAGCTCATGCAGCACTGATAGGATACAATTGTGCATATATTTAAAAATGTAAAATTCTGTACTCCATTTACTTATAGTTTAAGGCTATTTGATGACTTTGGTCATCCAGACAGTCTCTTGGCCATTGTTTGTAACAATTAGGGGTCTTCTTGGACACCTAATTTTTCCACATTGTGCATGTTTGCTGCCTTTACAAGGTGTCCATGTCTAGAGGTCTGTCTAATATGATAATTCTGTCCACAATTAGATTTGAATGACGGGACTGATTATTGTACTTAACTGATCATTGTAGACAAGGAAAAAAAACAGTAGTGTTTGCAGCTGGAAGGAAAGTATTGCAGTAAAAGTACTGATAGCAGTTAAAATGTCCTCAATTAAAAGTACACATTTTTAAAAATGACTTAGTAAAGACAATTCTTTGTCAGCCTGGTTTAACCAATAAAGTTCGATTTAGTTGGTACCGTACTGTTATGATCATCAGCGATCAAGCAGTTGCAGATTGCTTTAGAACTACAATTCGTCCACTGAACCGAACTACAACTCCCATAACTACAACTCTTTGCACTCATCAGCCCTGCCACAGCTGGCAGTCATTTGGACAGACACACGCAAACACAGTGGAAACTCTAAGTGGAAATGATCATTAATTAGCTGGACTATTTAAACCCCTCACTTTCTCAAACACGTTGCTCAGTCTTGTTTCTCCCACAAACTTTACAAAGCATTTTTTTTGTTTTGCCATGTTTTGATCCTTGTCTTGTTTGCCATTTTGATTCTTTGCCGCCTAGCCCGATCATTTGCCCATATTTTGACTGCGTATTTTGGATCACCTTTATGCTCGTTTTTGCTCCTGTTTTTGACCAATACCTGCACTACTTATTATTAATAAACTCCATTGTCCAGCTTTTCTATATTTATATGTACATGTATGGTCAAAAACAAAATATATATATATATATATATATATATATATATATATATATATATATATATATATATATATATATATATATATATATATTTATTTATTTATTTATTTATTTATTTATTTTTATTTTTATTTTTCAAAAAGGATATCATATTGGAGTTGCAGTAATAATATTCCTGAGTAAATTACAGCAAAATCTGATGTTGAAACATAATATTCATCTGATGATCACTGTCATGCCTCCTTTGATTGACCTTTTGCTTTTGAAGTTCTTGGGACCAATAATTCTTGCTTGCATATATTTATGAATTTTTTTTTTGTTTGCCTACAATCTTAAATGATGTTACCAGGGTGGAGAAGCCCTTCAAATGACTCTTTTAAACTTGTGACTCAGCTGAAGGGGCATACAGTAGGGCTTATTAAGACTATTATTCTAAATTGTTAGGGTGCTAATGACAGAATCCAATGGTGTGGGTGAATGGTAAATTCATGTTAATCTTTTCTTCTCACTTTTACAGAATTACCTTTATTTATTGCAATTTGTTTTTAATTAGAATATAGCTCCAAGTTTAATCTGTGTGCAGTTTCAAGTGATCATACATTTACACTGTCAACTGATAACATTCATCAATTATGAACAAATTTAGACATTTGATTATTTTGAACATCCCATCCTTTCATTCAGTTTTTCGTCATATGCCTGGAGTCTTGTGCTGGCCAACCACACATACAAAGGGACACACAACCTTGCTAGTCTGAGTCCTGGTCAGAGCATATAACTATAAATAATGAATACTACTTAAACAGGCCATTCAATTTTTGCTCGTTCATAAAAAAATATATATAGCTTATTTAGCCACTGCTTGCTAAGACAGTGATTGTTAGAAATCAGCAGGTCCCAGATTGGTAACACTTAATTTTGATGGTCCATTTGAGTATTAGTAGGTTGTCTGCATAATATCTGTTGATACTACTCCTTCAACAGACATTTAACTCACTAAAAGACACTTTACAAGTACATGTCAACTTACACTAACTCTAACCCCAACCCCAACCTAACAGTCTACTTATAATCTAATGAGAATTAGTTGGCATGTAGATGCTATGTAACCTAAATTCAACTAACGGACCATCAAAATAAAGTGTAACCCCCAGATTTTGTGCTCCATGCTCCATCCATTCGTTAGCTTTCTAAATGTACAATTCTGCACATAAGTTGGGATAACACCCAACTAAATATTCTATAGCTGTAGATATAAATGGGGCAACATGGTGGTACAGTGGTTAGCATCGTAGCCTCACAGCAAGAAGGTCACTGGTTTAGATCCTAGTTGGGCCAGTTGGCATTTCTGTGTAGAGTTTGCATGTTCTTCCCTAGTTGGTATGGGTTTCCTCCGTGTACTCCAGTTTCCCCCACTGCCTATAAAGACATGCGGTAAAGGTAAATTGAATAAGCTAAATTGTCCGTAGTACATGTGTGTGAATGAGAGTGCATGGGTGTTTCCTAGTACTGGGTTGCAGCTGGAAGGGCATCCGCTGAGTAAAGCATATGCTCGATAAGTTGGTGGTTCATTCCGCTGTGGCAACCACTGATTAATAAAAGAAGAAAGCCAAAGGAAAATAAATGAATGAAAGAATGAATGTAGATATAAAAGATTTTAGTTGAATCCAAAATGAAATATTATATTTTATTTGTCAGAAAAAGAATGTATAATGCTGATGACATAATAAAAAATCAAGAAGCCAATTCAGAAATAATCAATACATTGCTGAAATATAAATATTATGTAATTTATATCTAATGTAAACTGTAGCTTACCATACACAGTAAAGGTACACTGCAGCATGTAGGTCTTGATGCAGAGCTCAGAGATTCACAAAACAGAATCCCAAAGACACTTTTGGACCTAAATACCCAAATCAGAACAAACAAACAATAAACCAATGCTATAAACGCTTCACAGAACCTTCTCTGAGACATTAGTTGACTTGAAGATTAATTTCTCTGGAGTAGAAGAATAGCATCTGGGAAAGAACTTATCAAGGCCAAACCTCAGATTAGCAGAACATTCTCACAATATGACGACTGTGAAATTGATAAGTGACTACTGTGAAATTGAGATCATTTACCAATCAAACTGAGACATTTAAAATGATGCCAAATATGAAAATGAACACACTGAAATGGAGTACAAGGCTTTTCCAAATAACAAAACCAAACAAAACAGAGTCTTCTGCATTTTTAAAATGTTCAGTTTTCACAGGATGAAAATGCCGGAGTTGTGTGAACACCATACATGTTACTTAAATGTTTTAAAATAAAAACCTGTGAGTGTACTGTAAGCAGTCCCTCAATCTGCAAATCAGGGCTGCACAACATATCGTTTCAGCATCAATATCGCAATGCACTAGTCACACCGCAGGATATGCAATGTTGAGTTTGTATTGTAAATTATTATTTGAATGTGTTTTTGATGCCTGGTATTGTTGATGATTTTAAACACATTCAGGCATAATAAATGGTATTATTTGTGACTTTAACAACGATTTATTTGATTTAATTATTTTTTATTTCTATCATCAATTACTGTACTTGAATACTGTTAGACTCAGGAAATGATAAAACACTTTATTTTCATGGTATCCTTTTCTTGATTGTATTTATAGATTGTTATGCATGAAAATACTCACAACACATGCAAACAGGGCTTGACATTAACCTTTTTGATCACCAGCCACTGTGGCCACTCGCCATTTTCACTAACCACAATTTTGGTGTTGGGAAAATATATTTTATATGCATAAATTTGACTTTGGCATGCTAAAACTACTTATTACTGTATGTGTTATGTCCATATGCCTCCTTAACTTTTTCTTTATTTCACGTGACGTTATAGGGCTCTTTACCATTTTTTTCTCTGGCCACACCAAACTACTTTTTTACTTGCCACAATTTAAAAAAAAAATGTGTAAAACAAGATAAATATAGCAATATACTGTACATGCACGTTTTATACAATACAAATGTTATCTAAATATGTGTATCTAAAACTATGCACAGTAGTTTGTCCAGGCTAAAGGTTACTAAGGATAAAGAGAGAGTCAATCTCCTTTTAAAGCTGTGTTATTGTAAATGATGATAATTAAACCATATTTACAAAAATAAATGCAAGCAAAAGAAAGCAGGTAAAAACTCTTCTGTGTGCGATAGTAAAAGCATGATCACGTGTACACAAATAACATTAGGCCCAGTAATAATCTGTTCAAAGAATGGTAAAAGCGAAAGTGGCAACCACTGCTGCTTTTAAAAAGAAATTCTGGAGCTCTCTCGAAAGCAGCAGGACTGTAAGTGCGCGAGCATTGTTCTTTCCCAATCTTTTTTAAAAGAGAAATGATTGCACCAGTTGCGTTTCCAGGCACGGTTGTTTTGCGCAAGGTAAAGGGAGGTTTTGAGCACTTGCGTGCATCATACCAGCTTTCTCATTCACAATGTCAGCGAGTGAGGATCGCCTGTGTCTCACCATGCACCTGATCATCCTCTCATTCGCTATTTACCTGCTTTTTGCTCGCGTGAACACTTATCAGTCATGCTGCTTCTCGATTCTAATAGCACATTTGCATGCATATTGACAAAGGGTCTTTGACTAAACATCTAATCTTTAGTGACAAGGCAGCACTGGCAATTTAAAATATTATTTTCAACCAGCCAAGGTGGCTAGTGGGGGTGTCTCTCTTACTGGCCACAGCTAAAATCTACCCATATTTGGCAGGCTGGCAGGTGTTAATGTCAATCCCTGCATGCAACTACAACAATGCACTACAATGAAAACATGTCGGGGGACCCTAAAAAGTTTATAGATTGTTTATTAGATTTTATGGAGATGTAAATAGTAACATTAAACATTAATAGATCAATCTCTAATTAAACATGTGCATGAAAATACTCAACACTTGCGAATACAGAAATGCACTGTAAACAGCATAGACAAAACTAAATGGTGTCAGGGGACCCCAAAAATTTTATAGAATGTTTATTCAATTTTAAGGAGAATCAGCCCAATAAATCTAACATTTTAAATTCTTTCCAAAAAGATATATGTAGTCATGAAAATTTATTAGCAATATATATATTGCAAAAAAAAAAATATATATATATATATTGCAATGTTACGTTTTTCATTCTTCCAATATCATGCAGCCCTACTGCACATATTTGAACAGACAAACATTTATAAATCCTTATTTTGACATTCTATTTCTATTTTACAGAAGTTATTTAAAACAATAAGGTTGACATTACTTGCATTTAACACATTTTCTTTAAATGTAAAAAATGTGTAATTTTAATTTGATGCATACACTAGAACTCTATGAACAATGTGAGAAACATAACTGAATCACTCCTGACATTGCCACAAGGTGTATCCAATTTACAGCAGTTTTGTAGTGAAAAGCGACCCCATTCTGAGCCACTTTCATTCATTTGTTCATTCGTTCAAATGTATCAAAAGATCTTAAAAGCAAGCTTACTGGGTGATAATGAGTCTAGCTTCACAACTCTCACCAGTTCTGTTTATTATTGTGAAGGCAATAGAAATAAGGAATGAGGAAACAATGAAGAATTGAGAATGTGCGCTTTGAGATTTGTTGGTTGTTCACTTTGTGAGCTTTCCATGATGCAATCATTCAACTAATTATACCGACTTTTACTGTAGCTCCAGGCAGAATCAACATGATTAGTCATTCTGAGCAGTATATAGATTCACGATACCTGCTGTGTTGTTTTGTTTTGCATATCAGCTATCGTTTGCTGATATACATCATCTTTAGCCATGATGTAATAGGTCTTAATCTGTGTTTTTTTACCGTCAAAACAAATTGAAACTTGAATATAATTATTTCCACTAAAACCGAGCAGAATCATTCAGTGAAGCTGCCTGCATCTTAAACAGAAACTGCATGATTGTTCTGCAGTAAGACCAATGTGTTGCCATTTAGAATGATTACAATTATTGCCTCTGCTGAACTTTATGCATACATTAAGTTATACACTTAAATATGCAGTTGAAATCAGAGTTATTAACCCTCCAGAATTATTAGCCTCCTTGTTTATTTTTCTTTCCAATTTCTGTTTAACAGAGAACAGATTTTTTCAACACATTTCTAAACATAATAGTTTATTAAACCATTTCTAATAATTGATTTATTTTATCTTTGCCATGATGACAGTAAATAATATTTGACTAGATATTTTTCAAGACACTTATATAAAGCTAAAAGTGACATTTAAGAGCCTAATTAGGTTAACTTGGCAAGTTAGGGTAATTAGGCAATTTATTTTATAATGATTGTTAGTGTTTGTTCTGTAGACTATCTATAAAAATATAGCTTAAAGGGGCTAATAAATTTGACCTTAAAATGTTTTTTGAAAAATTCAAAACTGCTTTTATTCTAGCTGAAATACAATAAATAAGACTTTCTCTAAAAGAAAAAAAAATATTATCAAACATACTGTGAAAATGTCCTTGCTCTGTTAAACATCATTTGGGAATTATTTAAAAGAGAAAAAAAATTAAAAAGGGGGCTAAAATTTTTGACTTCAGCTGTATGAAAACTGTGGATGTACATTGAAAGTTATTTTAAATAGTGCTTCTTATTTAACCCATCAAAATATTATAAAAGTATTTTTTTTCTGTATGTGTTTTATTATATACACTATTATACACTTTAAAAAAACTGCCCATGTAAGTTTTGTACTTCCATATTAATGCAATTGTAAATTTTGACTTTTAAACCTAAAAGTATTTATTATTTTAAACTATGAAAATTAAAAACACATTTGTTCCACATCTAAATTAGTTGAGAGGTATTTTTAAATGTTATCAAAATATTTAAATAATACCAGATCTCAAATGATGCAAAACATTAGTCAATTTGTTTAGCTATATCGTCCACCTCTATAACTTTGTATGATATATTTGTTTGTTTGTTTACATAACTAAATAGTTTAATAAAGGAAATATACAAATATAAAGTTAAAAAAAGCTGTTTAAGAAAAAAAAAAGTTGTGTAGATCAATTGTCTGATAAATGTGCTGTAATACTGACAAAACTGCTTGTTTTTAAACGTATTAATTTTTTAAATTGTAAAATTGTTTCAAATCATTTTGATTTGATTCATTTATTTCAAACAGAAAAATCATACACGAAACAATTCTTTTTCATTTCAACCTGATCGAAATGGAACGGCATAAAGCTGAAACTTATTATTTTCCCACCCCATTACTACACACTCCATACATCTATATCTTCAACTTATTTCTTCTTTTTTTATCTCTTCTTTTTACATGAGACTGATGAGCTTTATATGAGACATAATTTTATCATTTTGGCATTTTTTACATCTTAAATGTTTGATTTTGTTTGTACATTGTTGGAATATCTAGCCAGTTCCATGCATGTTTAATTAAAAAAGTCTGGAGCATGTTTTCATCAATGTCAAAAATATTTGTAATATATTATATACAACTGAACAATTTGAGTTTACTTTCGTTCCCCCAATGCAATACAGGAAATACATTCAGGAGGTTCACAACTAATTTACATTTCCCTGATTCCAGCATTTACACACCACTGAAATTAACAGGTGGAGATTTGGTGTAACATCACCTATCAGTCATTCTGCAGTCTTTTGTACCCAAACATATTTTCTCTTTCTGCAGCCCTTCTCTGCATACCAAAACCGAAAAGTTAAGTGAATCTCTAATATATTTCACAACTACTACAAGCTTCCAGCTCCTTGTGACATGCCTAGACTTCATTTTAATAGACATCAGTCTGGAGCAGGGGTGTCTAAGCTGGGTCCTGGAGGGCCCGAGTCCTGCTGAGTTTAGCTCCAACTTGCTTCAAAACACCTGCCAGGATGTTTGTAGTATATCTAGTAAGAGCTTGATTAGCTGGTTCAGGTGTGTTTGATTAAAGTTGGAGCTAAACTCTCCAGGACACCGGCCCTCCAGGACCAAGTTTGGACATCCGGTCTAGAGCAACGGCCCCCACATTATATTTATTTTCTTTCTGCTATTTTCCTCTTGTCAGCAGCTTCTTCTAAAATTATGCAACACAGTAAGAAAGAAGAAGTATGATTGGTTAATAAATGGTATCATACTAAAGAAAAAGATTGATCAATGAGTATTGCAAACAGCCATTAATTAATATTTTATGATACTGTTCTCAATTTGTTCAGTTTCAATCACAATAATATACCATATAGAGACATACTGTACACACATTTTTTTAGATGTTGTCCTTGTTTTCAACCTCCTAATAAAAACCTCCCGTTGTTTTACTTTTTTTATCAAAAACTATTGCATTTCGAAGGTAATTTATTCCTAGCTTTAAACATAAACTTAACCAAATCATTTAACTTTAGTATTTTCAATTATAAATTATTTGTATGCTCCAAATACCCCACATTTTCTATCATTCTAATTATTTTTTTCTTTATTGTAATAATCGTAAGTTAGATGTATTCACCCAAATTTTAACACAGTAGGTCATATATGGCAATATTTGTTTCAAATAGTTTTGCTTCTCTGTTTAAACTTTTAAAAGGTTTTAATAAATCTAATAAAGCTGACTATAAAGCTGACTGTTCATCAAAAGTACAAAATGTATATAAAGCAGTGGGGAGAAAATATTTCTCTTAACTGTAGAATTGGCTTCAAAAAAATGTAAATATTTATTTATTTTTTTAGCTGTAGAGAAAGAGGTACAGTATATGTCTTCTCTGCCTTCCTAACCTGCAAATCCTTAATTCTCAGTTGTTCTCAGGAAGTGCCACTGGGCTATAAACAAAGCTGATTTTATTCCTGCCCTCCCGATATCCTGAGTCAGACTGAGACCTGATTTCACCCAGAGGGCATGTGCCTGGTTCACACCGCTCTCCCACCCACCTACCTTTCCTCCCTGGTCTTCACTTCTCCTCCTAAGCACTCCTCAGCTGATATAAATAATGCTACAGACATTCTGTGCTCTCTCTCCCTCTGTGTTCTCTTCTTCTTACTCTCTCATGTTCTTCAGAAAACAAGAACAGCAGCACTCCAATCTCCTGGAGACTCACTGCACCTCACTAGAGGATGATAACTTTGTCACTTCCCTGCGATGGACTCATCATTGGGAACAATGGGATTTTTTTTTCTTTTCTTTTTTTTTTTTTTTGAATAGACTGGTCTGTCTGAGTGGTCCAAGAGCCCCCATCTGTGTCAAGATGACCGAGCTAGCCAGTCAAATCAAAGAAGGCAGAGCTTTACTGAGCTTTGCTTTACTGTCACCAAGAAAATGAGATTTCGCTGGACCCTTTAGATTTTAATGGTGGAAGGCAGCAATATAAATACTAAATGTATGAAAAAGTCAAAGTTTTTCTGCTTAAAAAGCTGTTTCATTATTAAATTATAAGTCAACCACTATAGTAATATCCAATAACAAAAATTACTTGATATCTTGCCATTTTGACAGAATTGAACGTAATAAAGTACTGATTGAAACTCAAGCAGTCATTGTTGATATTAATTTGGGGTTTTCGAACTCCCACAAACAGTGATGCAAATAAAAACACTAATTCAAAAAGAATTAAAACATTTATTGTAGTTTAGGTTAATTTATTTTCTTATTTCTATTGTTGCAGTATAGCGAATCTATATGATTAAATAGAGAAACAAATAGAAAAACATATATGCCTGAAAGTGAGATTTGCTTTCTGTTGAAGTAGGTGTTTTTCATTCACTGAGTATCAGGATTCTTGTTTAGGATTTCTTACATAAGAAGGCATCAGAACGCCTGGTTTTGAATGAAGCCAGGAGAACCCATGCTTTGTCTTGACCCATTTGCTGCCAGTTTCTGCCCACATTGAGCTCCAGGCACCGAGGCTTGAAGATGAAATGAGACTGGATGTTTCTTCTGGAAGTCTGTGAGTCTTGTGTTTCTTCAAAGCAAAGTGTTTTTGCAAACAAATATATATACCTCAGAAGTGTAAACAATACACTTTTCACTACTACAGAAAAGGACATGGTAAATTAGAAGTAACCAAAAAGCTAGACCAGAAAGAGCTTTATTGCCAGGTATGTTCAGTGAAACAGAATGACTGAGACAGGACCAAAAAAACAGATGATAAACAAATTTAAAAATGTAGAAATATATACAAATTGATAAGTGTGTGTATTACTATATACAAGGTTATATGTGCAGCTGTTATGTGCAAATTGGCATGAAAAGTTTGTTTCACAATTACTATCATCAAGTGCTCTTGAAAAGGAATTGCCTGGGGAAGAAACTGTTTCTGTTTCTGGTGCATAGTTCTCTCTAGCCTCGGCCAGAAGTTAAAAGTTCAAAGAGGCAGTGTTCTGGGTGTGAGGGGTCCAAAGTGATTTTGGTAGACCTTCTGCTTGCTCTGGATAAGTATTGTTCTTGGGGAGTAGGGAGGGTTGTACCAGTGATTCACTCAGCAGTCTGAACTATCCGATGTAGTCTTCAGAGGTCAGATTTGGCTGAGCTAAACCAGACAGGTATTGACGTGCAGAGAATGGATCTTGATTTATTTTTTATTTTAAAAAATCTTGATTTTTTTTTTTTTTGTATTTGTACTTTACTTAAATGCTACTGTTGGTAAATGGACTGCTTGTCAAAACAATACTTTAATTGCAAATATATTTGAAGCTCCTTTATATGAAATAAAATAATAAACAGTGTAAACCCCACTTAAACTGTTATAACAAATACATTGTAGTTGACTGATTTCTAATTAAGCAGTGTTTCACCAATTAGCCAATTATACTCATTGGACCAAAACTCATTTCCTCTACCCACATTTATCAAACCAATTATGTATAAGGAGAGATGCCATTTCCAAGTAAAACATAAAAAATAATTTTACATAACCAGCCTAAGAAAGAATGTTAGACAGCAAGTGCTTCATGCACACTTTCTACACTTTCATTAGTTCTTTTACTCATCTTACCCCAAACTCTGCTGTAGCATCATTAGCAAGTGATTTAAGAAGTTCTGATTAGTATTTACAGCCCCACAATCATAAACAGATATGTGCTCCTTCATTTAGCATAGAGGTTAAGGAGCCGTGAAACAAGCTGTAAATGTTGCTAACTCTACAGCTTAGCCTGCAGGGTAAATAAAACAGTAGCATAAACCAGACGACTATCATGTTTGCTCAGAACCTCTGTTGTGACCTAGTTTGTGCTCATCACAATCACAGTGTTTAAAAGAGTTGTGACAGTTCATTCATGGCATAATATTTGTCATTATTCCCTTGCGCCACATCAACATGCAACAACTGTTGCTGTTGACTTATTTAACGTTTTATCTACTGATGAAGAAGTCAAGATGATGCTAATGTATGCAGCATACAATCAGATGTTACAATATAAGTCTGTCTACACCAGCGCTGGAAGAGTAATGACTTAATATGCACTGCAAGAAAATTATTTTCTTAGAATTTTAGTTATTTAGTATTGTTTCTTTTCAATACTTGAATTAGGAAAATTTTTTAGACATGTAAACAAAAAATGGTTTTGTTTTCAGAAATAGTAAGTCATACTTAGGGTGGCACGTTGGCTCAGTGGTTAGCACCGTTGCCTCAAAGCAAGAAGGTAGCTGCTTTGAGTCCTGGCTGGGCATGTTGTATGTTCTCCTCATGTTTGCATGGGTTTCTTCTTGAGTGCTCTGGTTTCCCCCACAAGACATGCGCTAAAGGTGAAATGAATTCACTCAATTAACCTTATAGGTTGTTTTTACATGACGTCATTGATGACACAAGAGACTCAGATGGAGGGCAGAAAGTGATTTTCTACACAGGAATCGCTATCAGAACATCAAAATGTTTCTGTTTTATGTTGTTTATAATTGTTGAGACCGACTAAAATAAGAAATGCCTTTGGAAGTCTTTTACAGACTTCCAAAAGTTTTTGCTCATAAAGGGGGGAAAGTTCAAGAAACTAACTGAAAAACAGAGAAAAAGGCGGCATGTAATAAACATTCATTTAATATATCCATGTATAATTTTTTTATTTTTATGTCAAATTCATTTGACAGCATCAACAAGGATTATATACAGGCCTAGCTATGTGTATTATATGTTCATGTATTATATAATAATCAGATACAAACACCACCACACTTATACAAAATCCAGGAGAGTATAAATAACGTACCCTGCCATGTAATCGCTGCAACGAAATCTCTGTCTTATTTTTCAGTAATCCAAGTTCTAACTGGTGTTTCGGCAGAATAAACACCTATAATGTAAAGGTAAAGATGCGCAACAGCAGTGAATGTTTGTTGATGGTAAGTTCATCGACAGAACGCAAAAGAAATGCTCTTCTCTTGCGACAAAACTAGACGGTTATTCAAGAGTTCACACTTAGCTCGTGATTTATACATAGCTTGTTTGGTGTGCTGTCCCAGGTGAGAGCCCTGAGCTTAAGGGATCGTCGGGTCCAGGGTTCCACCCTTTCTCCGGACGAGGGGAGATTGAGCTCAGGTTGATCTCAAACTCCCCCGCTGATGAGGCCAAGGTGACCTTCCTGAGAGTAAGACATTAGAAAAGGATTATTTTAGGATTATTTTATCTATAGTATAGAGCACATTTGGATGGTGGGAGGAAACCGGGGAACCCGGGGCAAACCCACACGGACACGGGGAGAACATGCAAACTCTGTACAGAAATACCAAATGACCCAGCGAGGACTCAATACCATTAGTATTTTTGCTGTGAGGCAAAGTGCTTATAGTCACTGGGCCACCGTGCCGCCCATTCTGGATAAAGGTGGAAGAAGGGGAGGAGAGGGGTTTCTTCCAGACGAAGATAGTTGTAGTGAGGAAATGAGGATATATATAGTGACTTGGGATCCTTTGATTGGAGGATCAGGATTAGCTAATGTGGGCCAGCTGGGTCAATCATGATCACATGCTCCTCTCGAAATTAGTTTAAAATTAATCTCCACTTATTGTGGAGCACCTCCTTACAAAAATAACTAAATAATGTAGACTATTCGTCCACGCTTTTATATGATTTCATCTGTTATTTCATGATGTCTGGAAGATATCCGCATGGAGAAAAACTCTAGTCATACTAAATCAGTTTTGTTAATGAATGCTACAGAATACTGTAGCATAGTAAACTGATAAACTGTTATAAATACTGTAAAGTTAGTGTAAACTGAGGTGCTTTCTAATGGTGTATAATCATAGCATAGAAAACTGAAGCCATACTGAATAATTTGTTTATTACAACAGCTGTGTCGGACAACAATATAATTACTATGACAGTTTACTTCAAATAAATATCTATAGTATTCTTCTAAACACTATAACGTTAGTATTTACTTTTTCATGTAAAGTAATAGCTTATACAGTATTTATCACCTAGATGACAGGCAAATAGAAGTTTTCCATTAAATTTTTTACTTCCTGCTTTCCATCAGAATTTCGCACAGCACTAGACCTACATCATTTAAAATTACCTATTGTGTGTGTGAATGAGCGTGTATGGGTGTTTTCCAGTACTGGGTTGTGGCCGAAAGGGCATCCGCCGCAGAAAACATATGCTGGAATAGTTGGTGGTTCATTCCGCTGTGGCGACCTCTGAAATTGAGGCTAAGCTGAGGGAAAAGGAATGAATGAAGTCAAACTTGAGTGAGTTTAAATTGAATTCATTTAAGCGAAGTAATAATGAAACCTAAAACATACGATTTATTTCACACCTAAAACAAGATTATTTTACTTTTACCAATGGCAGATTATGTTGCTTGTTTTGAGGAATATCTTACTTTTTTACTTATTTATTTCTGAAAGTAAAAAAAAAAATTTATTTACTTGTCTAGAAAATCCTTCTTGATTTAGCAATTTTTGGATATTTGGATTGTAAACAACACCTAAACTCCAGGTAAGAAAAGCATTGTGCATTGTGGGCTTTCTGATGAAACTGAACTGAAGAGCTTTTGCCAAACCAGGTAGCATATACAGTAAAACAATGAAACTCAATGAAACTACAAATCAGTAGATGAGATTACAAAAAAGGCCCAAGGGGGTCTTCCAGCTCACCCATCCTGAACTCACCTTTTTTCCTTTCCTTTTTCTTCTCCGCTAATCTTAGGTCACTAAAAGTCCACTCATATTAATTTTCCATCAGCATGAACTGGATGCTAGTTCAGAGCTAGTGCTATTGACAAAGTGGGTTCAACTAGCGAGCCTTCTGCGGCTATTCATGTTCATGGCTCTGCAACAGTACATCAGCATCCAAACACAGTGAATCCAATGTCTTTGTGGAGCTCACATAATTTGTTTAGATGGAGATTACAAGCATGAATAATGTGTTTTTGCCGCTCACCATAATTTGGAGATTACAAGCAAGAATGATTGGTTTAGCTTTGTGTTCAGCTGCTATTTCAAAAATGCCGGTTGGACATTTTGATCTGTTTTGTCGGTCATGGTGACCCGGCGCTCAGCTCCTGACGCAAACATTTCTTAATTCTACCACAGCAATGTTTTGGGGCTACTTATGAAACACTAATCCTTCTCCACAGCTGCTTTGGGTGTCGAGAGGTGAAAAAAAAATATATATTTGGCCTAAACTGCCTTGCTGGAAAAGTGTTACCACAATAAAATGTGTCAATATCTTACACCACCTCCTCTCAAACAATGCGTGATTGTCTGCAAGGACAATAAAAGACAGAATAGGTCATCGGTTAGTGGTGATTGTTCAGTTTAACTCAAGAGAACTGCTTTTTGACAGTCAGAGCAGCAGAAAGATGGAATAAAATACCAGTGTATATCAAAGAGAGTACCACTTTTAATCATTTTAAAACTGTTTTTAAAATTTGGCTTAAATAAAATCAAATATGCAGCCACTGATTTGATTTCATTTTACTGACGATGTTTGGTATGTATTGTATTGTAAGTGTATAATTTTTTTTATTTTTTTTTACTGGTAAATTTGTTAGAACTTCCTGCCCAGGCAATAGAGATGTAAATTACCTTTATAGCTAACTCTGGTACAACATGTCATGTTTTTCATTGTCCCTGTATAGATAAATAAAATAATAATTAATTAACATGATTGCGAAATTCTATTGTGAAAGGCTGAACACCATCACACGCATTTTATTTGCATTTCTTTTTTTCTTTTTGGTCAAGGATGGGACCAAATGAACATTATAACTGTTGCTCTGTCTTGTTAAAGGTTTATTCCCACTGATCAGTATATGATTCAGTTCAGGTCATTACAGGACTGTACAGAATGGTTCAGAATGGGTCACACTGATCAAGGTTGTAAATCTAGACAGTACCCTTTTAGTAGGTGTGATGTAAGACAAAACGTTGAGATTGACTTTGTTTTGGCACAAAGAAAATAAGTAATGTGATATGTCATAACATCTATTTTTTTGTTCATTGGCTGCATAGAAATTCAGCTAATTCTACTAAGACAAAGTTGGAAAAAATGAGAAATTTGAAATATGGTTTTAGTTAACAAATATATTTCTTACCAAGATTCAGAATGGCAAGTTTGTCTCTGTGGGATTAATATTGTTCATCCATAATGAACTAATTATTTAAAGAATTGGATAATCTGAATAATAAAGTGTATACATAATCAGTGTTTTGGATGAATTTATTTTTAGAAACGGTGTCTTAATTTTATAATCACTTGAATTAACAAATAAAAAATATTTGCAGAAGCACAAGTAGTACACCTATACTGTACAGTACATGCATATAACCTTTACCCAAGATGCTGGGTTCCGTCACTGAGCCAGTGGTTCTTACAGCAGGAACATTAACAACAATGAAGAGGTTCATGTACAGTCTATATTTTTAAATGAAGTCTTTTGCATGGTGATTTATATTTTGCATGGTGATTAAAGGTAATCCTTTCTTACAGCCTTACAGCTTTTTTTATATTAGAAACTTTACATTTTATTATAATGTGAGAAATATGTTGCATTAGCCAACAGAAGTGTAAAGCTTTAATAAACCACTTGCGAGACTGCTGTGCATGTGCTCCATTTTGTTTGAATCATCCTGTTGTGCGTTTCCCAAAAGCATTGTTAGATAACAAACAAACACACACACACACACACACACACACACACACACACACACAGGTCTAGGTATTACTGAATTATGGATTGACATAAGGGAACCCACATAATAAAGAAAAATGGCACTGAACAAAAACTGTAGAGCAGTCCTTAAATGACTTCCTCTTTATTTACACCAATAATCAGTAATGTCAGTAATGACAGGGCTTACCAACAAGGTTTGGATGTGTGGCAAAGTTCAGGAAACATTTGTGAACAGCTACTTTGTTTTCCAACAGTGTATTGCACTAGTTCAGTACTATTACGAGTTTGTTTAGGAAACCCAGCACAATAGTGTAAATGACAGTTTGTTTATTGATTTATTCTGCCTATAGCTTTTAAAGCAAAATTGTTAACAAAGCAGTATATTAAAGCAAATAGAAAAAAACAAATAAATGATTTATTTGCTGCATAAATCCACAAAGTTGCATTTTCTCTAGGTAAAATTATATGTATACCCAAAAATATATAAAATAAAAATAAAATGAATAAATGTACTTAATAGTACAACAATAAATTATCTGTACATTAACGCTAATGTTTCTTAACTTTGCTAATTTGTGTTTTTCTTAATTTAGTTATTTGTTTTTGATAACGTGAAATTTAAGTCAGTTATGCAAATGAGAATAATGCTCAATTCACATGGGGCTTCAGCAACGATTGTTAGAAGGCGTATCTAAAGTTGGGACTAAAGCGATCATCAAAGCAGTGAGAGCTAATGAAATTAGTCTGCAATTGACTACCGTCTGAGCTGGTGTATTTGCATGAAGTGATCTGTTTGGCAGACACTTTCATTGGTGCTTTAAAAGTTGAGAAATTCCCAACTTCTGCAGCAAGCAACACCACTGAAAACAACACCTACCAGCACCCATATAAAGTGAATAAGAAGCAATGATGCTGACGCCCCGTGTGAATGGGACATAAAAGCCTCGTCCGTGTCATGTGGTGCACGCACAGTCAGTGGAGGTCTGCAATGGGGCACCATGTGAAAGTCAGCCTTCACGCTGCTTGCCATGTCACCCTGCAGCCCTAGACCGGTTATTCACTGAAGCTAAGCAGGGCTGAGCCTGTTTAGTACCTGGATGGGAGACCACTAGGGAACACTAGGTTGCTGTTGGAAGTGGTGTTAGTGAGGCCAGCAGGGGGCGCTCAACCTGTGGTCTGTGTGAGTCCTAATGCCCCAGTAAAAGTGAAGGGGACTAAAACTGTCAGTGGGTGCCGTCTTTCGGATGAGACGTTAAACCGAGGTGGTCTCTCTGTGGTCATTAAAAATCCCATAGCACTTCTCGTGAAAGAGCAGGGGTGTAACCCCGGTGTCCTGGCCAAAGTCCCTCTATCGACCCTTACGATCATGGCCTCCCAATCATCCCCTTCCACCGAATTGGCTCTATCTCTGTCTCTCCTCTCCACCAATAGCTGGTGTGTGGTTAGCGCACTGGCGCCGTTGTCCTGTGGCAGCCGTCGCATCATCCAAGTGGATGCTGCACACTGGTGGTGGTGTGGAGAGACCCCCCCTCATGATTGTGAAGCGCTTTGGGTGTAAGGCCATACACAATAAATGCGCTATATAAATACACAT
>NC_141025.1:33025000-33112500 GCF_052040795.2 Danio rerio | reverse complement strand
GTCATAATGTATAAATATACAAGACAACACATGCTGTAAAATATGACTTTTTGCAGGAAAATAAAAGAAATACTGCACTTTCAAGGGCAGTGCTAGGAGGGCCTTTATTGTCAGTTTTCACGCCTGTTAATTTTCATGCCTTTCACTCGAAATCATTCAGGGCTGCACTGCAGTTCTGCTCTACAAATTAGATTTAGGTTTGCAAGCCACTTTTTAACTAATTGTATAACCTCTAGTAATTTAGCCTCAAACTGAGCTTTTGTTGATTGAAAATAACACTGACTAAGAACATGGAAAAAACTTGTTGACTTTGGCTCATCCAGATGCAATATCTATCAATTTCATATTCCAGTCATAACTCTGAAAACAGACCAATACTTTTTGGCGAAGCTATGGCAACATTATTTTTTCTCAAAAGCATCTACTTCAGCAGTGAAAATAGACAGCTTTTGGACAAAAATTAAACCCACAAAGACAATATGTTTAAGCAAAAAAATTACTGTTTTAGCATTTTGAGGTCTTTGTCAAAAGAAACTGTTTTATTTAATGTCTAAATATGAGCATGCAAAATTGGTGTCCTTCACTAAAATAACAACAAACTAATCTTAAATTTGCAAATTATATTGTTTAAAATGCAACAATATAAAGAGCTGAAAGCAGCTTACCTTAAAATTCCACAAAAAACACCATCAGTTTAACCTACTGTTAACACTTTTTGAAGAGATTTTTGGTTGAATCATTCTAGATCAGGAGTAACCAGTGGTGTAAAGTAACAAATTACAAATACTGAAAATACAGTAATGTAGTTTTTTCTCAGAAATTGTAATTTACTAAGAAATTTTAAAAATGTGTACTTTCACTTTCCCTTGAGTACATTTTTAGTGCAGTTTCTGTACTTTTACTCCACTACTTTATTTCTTCTTGCCTATGGGGATTAGAAAAATCAGTCCTGTGATTCCTGTCCAACTGAATCGCACATAGAAGGTAAATTGCATCATACCGATCTAACCCAAGACATGAGTGATTTATAATTGGAGCAAACTGTTAGGAATTATTAAAAGTGTCCAAAAAGATGCCCAAAATTGTCACAAGCAATGACCCAGAGACTGTTTAGATCAGGGGTGTCCAAACTCGGTCCTGGAGGGCCAGTGTCCTGCAGATTTTAGCTCCAACTTGTCTCAACAAACCTGCAAAGATGTTTCTAGAAAGCCTAGCAAGAGCTTGATTAGCTAGCCCAGGTGTGTCAGATTGGGGTTGTAAATAAACCTTGCAGGACACTGGCCCTCCATGACTGAGTTTGGACATACCTGGTTTAGATGCATGTCACTGATGAGAATGAGAAGATGACGCATGTTTACTGTATGATGACTGAAACGGCCTTAAACAACCAGCAGGCATAAGACGTTAACATGATGTCAAATTGACGTTGTACCCCAACTTTGTGGCGACGTTGCATTTTGTTAGGGAATTAAAATCGGGTTGATGTCAGAACTCAACGTCAGGTCGATGTCAATGTCCAACCTAAAATCAACCAGAAATCAATGTCTTATGGTGTTACAGCTTGGCGTTGTGTGGACATTACCACTATGACGTCTATCAGATTTTGGATTTTGGTTGACATACCTGACAAATAAATGTCAGTATTTGATGTCAAAATGACATTAGTTTAAAATGTTGGCTCGACCTTGGATGTTGGTCACTTTCTATCACAACTTAAAATCAACCAAATATCAATGTAATTAGACGTCGTCATTTGACATCAAAGTAATGTTGTCCTTAGACGCTGGCTAGACATTGAATTTTGGTTACCTGACATCACAACCTAAATATAACCTAATATTAACGTCTTATGACGTTGTGTGCCTGCTAGGCAATAACTAAATGCACTACAGAATATTACGTTTACACACATCCACAAATTGCATGTGAATGCATCAGCGTTTTACAGCGTACTACTCACTACTCGAGTACTTTTGAAAGGTCTATATTTTACTCCTACTTGGAGTAATAGTTACAACAGATACTTTTACTCTAATTGCACTCCATCTTTAAGCAAGTATATGGTACTTTTATTTAGGTATGATTTTTCTGTACTCTTTCTACCACTGGGGGTTACCAACCCAAACATACTACTTCCTCCTTAACAGACTGTTATGTTGATTAGTTACGTCCCCTGTCAATCATCTGAACACATCATCCACATTTCTTTCATATTTAATTACCAACCCCTCATTGGAGAAGCAGCAGCAAGATAATCTGCCATCCGCCAGTCTTTTATGCAGAGAAATCTCCTCAGGTTTTTGGGTAATTATGCATTCAGAGGTTAATGTCCAAACATATATTGATATGAAAATATAACACTGAACATTTTCCAGTTGGTTAGATATTAATTAACAGTCATTCAAACAACTTTACTGAAGCCTCTCTACTTGGTGGTTGGTCTTGCGCTAACGTCATGTTTGTAGTTTGTTTACACTTTTTATCCGAGCTTGTAGTCCAACGTGCAATGAATCGTGGGCAATATTAGCAGTATGGATGCTTCTACACTTAAAGTTTTTACCAGCAATAGTACACCATCCAGGAACTTTTGGCATATACTCTTTTCAACATACTATAGTTTGGGACATACTAAATCTATTTTCAAATACTATTTAGGATGGGTAGTGTATTGGGACACAGCTTGCAGAATTCAGCTGATGAAACACACCTGAACCAATTAATTATGACCTGAAGCAGCACTTAATAATTACAGACAGGTGTGTTTGGTCAGGGCTGCGACTGACATCTGCAGGAAGGAGGCTCTCCAGGAACAGGGCAGGTGACCCCTGTTCTAGATCATTAAATAATTCACACCTGTATGCAGTGCCAGCTGAACAATGGAAAGCAGAGATGGACATATGTTTTACCTATACCTCATTTTAAAATACAGGCATTAAAACAGATGTTTTAAATGTGTTCTAACATGTACCATGTGATGTCTTACTGAAATGAACCATGGTTTTATTACATTTACAGTAACTACGTTTTATGCTGTTTTGTTTGATGTCGGAGACTTTAATTTACAATATCGTTTCTGTATAAATTTGATTGGATAAATATGATAAGTTAACCCAAGCTGTTAACACTGATCATATCTTTGAGATTCAAATCATTATTTTGGATTCCTAACTGATGCCATATTGACATCAATGATTTATTGTGCAATATTAATGTTTAAAGCTTAAATTGCATCGCTTTCCTAACTGAGGTCCTCTGATCTGTGTGTTGCCTTTGGCTCTATGCATGTGGGCTGCTACATCAACCTATGGTTGGTGGCCTAATGATTTCCTGGAACTAAAAGAAGCTGATAGAAAAGATAGTGGAGGCATTGAATGAACAACTGTTTTCCACACTCTCACTTTAATTCTCACAACTGAGGTGCAATGGGCCCCTGTCTGCAAGGCTTTACAGTGGTCACTCACATAAGCCATAGTAATGCTTTCAATACTGTGCATGGAATACAAAATACAATTTAAATTAGCATTTTAAATTATGTTTGATGCATAAAACACATACATATTTTATTAAGTTGTTTTTTTTATTATTATTGGTGGACAATGTGTGCAGACAGTGTGATTTACATATTTGACCTGTTTTTATATCAATGTTTGATGTCAATTGCAGGTATTTTCAACATCATAGGCTACATCAGTTTTATAAACGCCATAAACTATGGTTACTGTAGCAAAACTACAGTTAATTTGTAGTCTCTATGATTTAACTATACAACCATGATTGATTTTTTTTAATAGTTTTTCATTATTGTTAGGTTTTAAGGGATATGCTGGATACAAAACGATTTGAATTCATACCGATCATAAAAAAAACACTTATTCAGCGAGCACACACTAAACGAGTTACCGACAAATAAAAAAAAAAAAAGATGAAAGCTTACGGTGAAGCTGAAAGAGTTTCATTCACAGTGGCCCCTTGTATCTAAGCGCGTTAGAGCGCGCGCACAGAGTGGGCGAGTGACTTTGGCTGAAGGGACAAGCATCAGGCGCTCGCGCATTCGTGGATCAGACCTCACCGAGGACACAGACGAGCAAACCCTTCTTGGATTTCTGTCTTTCATCTCGAGCTTTCGCAAATTAATTGCAATCATCGTCTCTAGTAAATGAGCGCATTATTAGTCGTTCTGTAATGGAGAATTTATCTTTCTCGTGTGCTTTCTCATTTACTTAAGAACGTGTTATTTTCTTAGAAATCTCCCTAAAGGATCAAATTAACAACTAAAATTGACTGAAATGTTAGAAATTGGAATGCTTCAACATATTCTGATTTGTGCAACTCGAGACCGTTCGACTACCTGTAGGATTGCATCAAGAGCGTGAGGGAGGCGGTGATGCCCGGGAGGTAATGCGCATTAGTATAACGTGACACATTTCGGGTTTTTTTTTTTTCACTCGATCGGTGAAACATCGTGTACATTTAAAAACGATGAACACAAGCTAATGGAACCACCGTAATCTCAAGGAGAGCTGACAGGACGTTGTTTTTGAGGGATGCTCTGCGTTTATCCTTCAAAGCCAGTTGAAGATGAACAGAACGCGGGGGCATTTCCAGCAGCATACGCGTACCTGTTCCACACAAGCTCCATCTGAATGGCAATACTTGAATGTGCGATTTGGTGATATCTCAAGGCAATAGTTTTCGCACCTGATGCAAGGCAATCCGCAATCGATCGAATGAATGATCATTCCCGCATGAGTGTGCAGAGTGACTAATCGCATCTGGACCACAGTACTCAGGATGGAGACACGCGTTTTGATGGCTGGCTTCGGGCTTTCAGAGAGCGCTCTGTAGTAAAGTTGCAGTGGCCGGACTACAGGTGCTTTATGAAGATCAGGATAAAAGCGTCGGTTTGCCTTCGCAGAGATGCCAGTGCGTGCTGTGACTTCCAGGTTCATGTACAGGGGACTTTGCTCAATTCCAGATATCCTTTCCTACAGGGCTCCCGTCAGCCTCCCCGAGGATGAAGTGGAGGGTGAGTGATATTTCATTTTGAGTTGAAGAGAGACGTTATCTTGGCGATAGCGCTGCCAGTACTTTGTGAATGTGGGATTTCAGCACCATGGAGAGCGCCCTGCGGCAGCTTCTACTGTCCACATTCAATAAAGTGCTAGTTTTTTCACCCATGTACACACGCATTGTTAGAGTCATGACAAACGTATTACATATAGTTACAACAAAGCTTGCAATATGATAGGTGAATGATGGCTTGTAAGCCTAAAACATAGCCTACATACAGACGAAAATGTATGTAGTATTTTAACACTTATTACAGTCAATGCCTCTTTCGACAAATGCACATTTAAACAAATTGATTGCCATTTTATTAGATGCACGCATCATTTGACATCTAATTTAACTATTTAAACCTTTAAACTGGTATTTTTTTCCATGCAAGTGTCCTTAGATAAATTAATGTGCAAGAACATGTACTTATAGTTCTTTTCTTTTTCATTTTATTCACAATGTTTCTCTGCACAACCTTCCTATATGTGCACACATGTGATACACAGATCTAGCTGACACTCATTCAGGTTTTCAAAGACATAGGCCTGCCTTTAGATGTTTCCTTAATTACAGTGTTCAGCAAATACGAGTAAACCCCATAGAAATACAATACAATATTATATTTGTGCATATACATTCGATCAGTAAGTACTGAAGCCAAATCTAGAGCTTATCTAACACAATAACTTACGATAAAGGTCCAAAAACTAGTATAGCCAAATTTATGTAATAGAAAAATATTAAATACGAATTTAAACAAAAGGAGGAAAAATCAAGAGAAGCAAAAAAATTAGTTGAAATTTTGCAGTTTGTAATTTTTTGTGCAATATTTTGCTTGAATTTAATTGTATTATTTTTTGATTTCTACAGATGTTTGGTGACTAAAATATTATTTTAATAAACATATCTGTTTAACAAATCTGTTTTGTTTAAACACATAAAAATACATTGCCTACATTCACTGAAAAATGGATACAAATCAAAATGGTGTGTACTCAATTATGCTGAGCACTGTATAGTGATGTGGGCAATTAATTGATTGCATTTTAACATTGTAAAGTCACATAGGCATCAGAATTTTAAATATAATATAATGTCTATGCTTTAGCTATTATTATGATATTGTGTCATTTGGCCATAGGATTTATGTTGAGCCATGATAGATCAAAAAGAGATACCCAAAAATAATGGACTGTTTTTATCAATATGATTATTTTGTTTATATTATATTATATTTTTGTTGTTTTACCTGTATTTAAAAATCTGCTCTACATTGTGATGTGTTTCAGGTTAAAGGAAGTATCTGTAAAATTATTGAATTTTGTCCTGGTTGAATTTTATTAGTCAGTTTTCTGTGTTTTTTTTAATAAATGATGATAATTAAGTATGCTATTGTTCTAATAAATTAAAGTTAACCGACTCTCACAAATAATTACATGCAATTTGCATCACATTCATCACATCCACCACGAGGAAGTAACAGGAAATGATAACACGGCTTAGTGAATTAAAATATGTTCAGAATTTCCTAGTCATAACCATTAATAGCAGCTATCAATAATGGGTGGTTTGACTGTCTCCTGATATTTAAAAGGCAATGAATCAAAGCACTTATTTATTCTAATTTGCTTTCCACCAATTAATCTGGAGGAAGTACCAAAGTGGTCTGGTTTTTCAATCAGGCTACAACAATATCCGAAAGTTTGAATGGTTATATTTTGACATGTCAATGTACGTGGCTCGTCTGCAGAGATCCGTGAAGCCTTTAAGGTGTTTGACCGTGATGGGAACGGATTCATCTCCAAACAGGAGCTAGGAGTGGCCATGCGGTCTCTTGGCTACATGCCAAATGAAGTGGAGCTGGAGGTGATCATTCAAAGACTGGACATGGACGGTATATCAGCCCTCACAAAAATGACACCATTTAAACACACAAGCACATAACATGCATTGATCTACTGTGTGATATTCCTTAATTTGGCTTATTTTGATTAGATCAAAGATGTTTTTTGCAGGAACATTTATCAGAGAGGTACAGTGGAATAGCAAATTCGATAAAAAACAACTGCCACAGCAAAACAATTCAATATGGTAATGGCTATTGTGAATCACTGAACAAAAGACTGATGTTTCTGATAACGATGCAGAAGATTAGAGTGTGTCAGTTCTGCTGGATCAGCGTGAGATTAAATCTCACAGAATAAAAAAAGGTTAGAGTAAAGCTGGCCTGTGTTTTTGTACCTTTTCATTTTGCAGGTGACGGTCAGGTTGACTTTGAAGAGTTTGTAGCGCTCCTCGGACCAAAGCTGTCTTCAGCTGGTATGCCAGACCGCTTCCACGGAGCTGAATTTGACTCCATATTCTGGAAGGTGTGGAGGTTTCCTTTGAAATGATCTCAATTATTTGGCCTTATGGTCTCTGTGATTAGTTCTGTCTGGCTTGGGCTTTACTTTGTCCCATTGTTCTGCGACTCTCTGCGATTACTGGTGGAAAAGGAGATTATTCATACATTATTCACACTCTGCAATTAACTTGCTGACATTTCTTTGGTGGTAATAGCATTGAATTAAAATTAATGTTGAAAGCGGCGCTTCAGTCCATTAGAAGGCAATATTCTCTTAAATGTGCTATTTAGTATAACTCATCTGTGCATTAGCCGCTGATCATTTATAGCAGTTATATCATCATTTGAGGGAACATTTGGCATTTTGGACATTGTTCCTTTTAACTAAAAGATCAATTTTACTCTCCTTTCTCTTTTTGGGATTAGTGTGACATGCAAAAGCTAACTGTGGACGAGCTGAAGAGACTCCTGTATGAGACCTTCTGTGACCATTTGACTATGAAAGACATCGAGAACATCATCATGACTGAGGAGAGTCACTTAAACAGCCCGGAGTGCCAAGTAGATATTGACAGTAAGTCTTTTTTACACTAACAATTCTCTATAGTGAAACAACAAAGCATGATAACAACAAACATGATACAGTGACCTTGGCTGTTTGTCTCCATCATATTCGTGGCCCGCGTGTGAGCCCACGCATCCGTTACATTATGAAGTGTCTGAGCATTATCGTGTCAATCAAAATTGTCTGTCAACTCCATTAAAAACGCAAGGCACAGAGGCCATCGCTGCAGTGTAGGAAACGGCCTATTTTTAGCTGAAACATATTCTGTTGATAGTCCCGGGGAAATAAAGGAGCTCATGAATCTGTTTGAAGCAGGACAGTGGGGAGTGCATCTGCAATACTGATGAGCACTTCAACACCTCGTACTCTTTGGTAGAAAATATCTTTTTAATAAATACCAGCTGCTGGCATGTTTTTATTCCTTTCATAAGCTTTTATACATATTGTATCTAGTTAAACTGCGGGGAAAAACGCTTCTTTGAAGAGAAATTTGAGAACATCTTTCCAAAAAAAAAGAAAAAGAAAATGCTGTTGTTCTGCCAGCAATTTGGAAAATAGTACAGTACAATTGCAAGTGTAATTACGTAAACTAAAAATTAATTGCTTACAACAGTTTAAAAAGACAGTTTTCCATAAGATTCTAATTTACCCACCATTTACTATACCTCAAGTGGTTATAACTCTTCAAGAGTGTCCTCTGATGAACAAAAAAGAAGATATTTTGATGAAAGACGAAAAAAAAAAGAGTAACTATCAACTTCCACAGTGGAAAAAAAAACAAAATCTATTGAAGTCAATGGTTACAGGCTTCCAGCCTTCTTCAAAATATAATCTTTAGTGTTCAACAGATACTCAGATAAGTTTGAAACAAGTGAATGGTGAGTAATTTTCATTATTTTTGGGTGAACTATCCCTTGAATAAAATAAGTTTTAACTTACATTTTAACTACAATTTTGACAGTTTTCTGTATCTGGTGATAATATTCTCATGAAGGCAGTCACTTGTTTAGTTATAGATTCATTTAAATTGATTGGTAATTTAATATTGATTAATAGAGTGTTTGTTTTCTTGTTGACTGAATCAGTGCTTCTGAGAGAATCAGTTGAATGAATATTTCATTGACGCACTCATAAACACAGTCACTTGAAACTGTGTAACATAGAAAGGGCCGCTGAAACAAAATGTACAGACTGGAGTACACAAAAAGAGAGAGTGAGAGTCATACAAACACTAAAAAGAGGAAAGTTGCCTGACCAATCAGATTTAAAACTGAAATTAGTTGTTACATAAATCAACACAGGCTCATTGGAATATGTGCTTCAGCCTTGATATTTGTGAATAGGCATGGGCTGGATTACATAAGATTCTGAAGGTATGATAACCTTCGATAAAAACATTGTTGCATGGTTTTACGGTATTGTGATTACTGCTCCAAAATATATTCTTTTTAAATGTCTGGATAAAGAACAACTTTTTTCCCCTTTAAAACACAATAGAAGTTATATTTCAAAAAACGTTTATAATAATTTGGAGCAGTAAACACATCAGGCTAAATCATTTAAATGAATCATGAACTTCTACTGTCTTCATTAGGTTCCAAAACACAGACTCTTACAATTTAAAACAGCATCTTTGATATCTTTTCTGCTGAAGATACTGTTGTCCTGAAAAAATTTTTTTTTTTAAATCCTACACATACCTTAGGAATGGTATTACAGAAAATGTTGGCGGTTTTAAAGCCTTGACTTTGCCATACCTTGAAAAAGGTTATCGTCCCATGTCTATAAGTGAAACCACAAACATGTACTTCAACATACGTTTGACTACAGTTTCTAGATTTTAATGAATGCTGTTCCTTTTCACACTATTGATATTACCAACAAGTAAAGGATTATTTTCATGAAGTTGATTGCCCAACACCAAATAAATAGCACAACACAACTTAATGGTGTTTATGTTGAATTTGTAACTGAATAGTTTTGCCTCAACTATCTATCTGCATACTGACAACTTTTCTGGAGTGGTCAGTTTGGTACGGCCTGTATGTGGTCGCAGAGCACTTTTCTCTGATGTTTGCTTTTGAAAACACTATTGGTTGGGTTTAGAGAAGGGCTTGCAAAGTGATCTGTATGACAAGCCCTGACTTCTAGTGCAGGGGTTCCCAAACTTTTCAGCCCGCGACCCCCAAAATGACAATGCCAGTGACTCGCGACCCCCAATATTCTTTGAGGTGGTTATAAATACAGAAACATTGCATGCCATGGCACACACACACCAATAGACCCAAGTCTATTCTTTATTTAAATTTTTTTATGTATGTGAGTGCTGTTAATGGGCCAGAAAGTTTAACCTGGTGTTATTAAACCAATCTGCTGCATCTGAGCTGCATGCTGTGTCTTTAATATTATGTAATTACCACAGGGGTTGCAGACCAATAGAACTAGTAACGATAAGCTACTATAGTAACTATAAAGTATATAGTGACTATAAATTACTATTTTTTTCTCTTCAGTAGGTTATGGATAAAATATGGTAATTCTAATGGTTTAATAAAAATAAAAGTTTTTGGAAATCACCAGGCGACCCCCCTTCATTGTCCCATGACCCCTTGGGGGGTCCCGACCCCCACTTTGAGAACCACTGTTCTAGTGGACGTTAAAAAAATTGAGGATGTAGAAAATCTCTATAAAGATGTTTATTCGGCATAGCAGTCTCAAAGTACAAGGCAGTACCCTTGGAGTCAAAATGAGCCCTGAACATTCCTAAAATCAAACCTTTTATACAGTTTTAGTTTACTGCCTTTAAATGTAAATGAAGTTGCTCCTTGGCTGTCTTCAAAGCAGTGCTCTATATTAATCCAGTTTTAACATCCTATTCTATGAGATGGACCCAATTTAGAGCAGAAGTTGAGTTGAGGCAGACTAATATTTTACAACGTGTACAAGGAGGACGTGTATCGATACATGTAACAACATGTACCCTAATTAACATTACAAATTCACAAAAAAAGAAAAAAAGCACTCTCTAGTGAATTTGTTATCTGAAACGTACAACAAAATGTACCTAGAGCAATGCATTTTTTTTTCAAACATTTTTTTTTAACATATCGCAAAAGTGTAGACAGACATGTATTTCCAATGAGCCTGGGTTGGTATAAATGTTTGATGGACAAATTTAGCAAGATTAATAATAACCTTTTATCTTCCATTTTTTTCAACTTCTCTTCATAGAAAGTCCCATGCAACAAGTCAAGCACACCTGTGTGCGAAAGAGCTTGATTTGTGCCTTCGCCATCGCGTTCATCATCAGCGTCATGCTCATCGCAGCCAATCAGATGCTTCGAAGAGGAATGAAATGAACAGCTCTTTTTCTAATACAGCGAGTAACTGACAAGAGGAAAACAAGGTAAAATGCAAAAAAAAGTCCACTAATTTCACTAGTTTATAATGATCAGTTTTACAGAAACACCAAAGGCTGCTCTTTCGTTCTACTATAAACTCAAGGTAAAGTCAGACTGTTGTTAAATGGAACAATTTAGCCCAGAGTAATATAGTTAAAAATGTGTCATGGTCATTATTGTGTAGCACTGAGTAATGATCATCATCCTATAAAATATGATATGTTTCTTGGCTCATGTGACAGAGTAGAGATTTATTATAATGTAGCACTTCATACTTAAAATATTAGATTGTATTGTATGGCTGTAATCTCCTTTATATCAATACCCTGTCAGGGTCATTCTATAACATTATGACAAAAATATTCCCCCTTTTTGTAACAACATTGAGTCACCGGATCATGTATTTTACCAAACATCGCCGGTTTGATCGATGTCTATATGGGGAAATTTGTGGATTCAGAATGAAAAGACGGATTAAAATGATCAACTTAGAGTCACCAAATGTTAGGCTCAGAGCAATTTAAAAAGAAAATGAATGTAAGGTACTAGAAACTTACCAGTATTAACTGTGATGGAAAGTAGAGTAAATTTGGTGACAATCCAAAGTGTTTCTGAATGGAACCTGTGCAATTGTCTTTTGTTTAACTTGCAAAAACAATATTTCTTCCAGTCTTGACTCTCAGGATTGTTTGTCGACAGGTCTTTTATTAATTTGTCTACTGGTTGTGTGATAAATGACTAAATATAACAGGCTATTTGTATTGTGCACACATGTAAGACTGAATGTTTTTGTCGATATCCTGCAATATAACTGTTCTAAGTGTTAATACATACAATTACATATTTGCATGAAATGTTTTTAGCATTGACAACATTGTTGTCAACGATTAACCAGTCTGTAAAAGTACTATTCTTTTCTTTAAAAACTTGTGGTTTTCATTTTTTTCTGGGATGTTGTGGTCTCGTCTTTCTATCTAATTTGTCTCCACATTATCTCTGTCAACTGGACAACTACAGGTCACGTTTAAGGCTTTTATTTCATACACATTAATGAATACAGAGCATTATTCAAAGGTATTGAAGTAGTGCACATTAATCTAAATTAATATTTCGAAGTTAACTTGATAGCTTTAGGTTGGTGGTAATGGTAACAAGCAATATTTGGCTTATGCATACTCTGAAATAAACGTATGCATCCAGCATCTATCTGTAATTTATGCATTCGTCAGTAATCTCAGTGCCTAAACAGTAAGTTGGATGGTGTTGTTCTCTGTGTGTCCAAAGTCTATATTTTTTTGTGCACTTTGCCAGTAGTTAAATCACATGTGTTCTATCACAGATAACTGATATTAATAATGAGTTAACACTTCTCTTGCTTAACAATAATGAAGTTAAGTCTAAGCATATGATTATGATTGTAGTGAGACTAATATTATATTAGTTTGAAGAGGCTGCAGAGACATATCAATGTACAACTAAATACTTATTTCAGATTAATATTATACATTAGATAAAGGTATTTACTTTGTGTAATCTGCAAACTCAGATATTCTAAATGATCCAAGAATGCAGAGCAAAATCCAAAAGCAATGACATTCCTTTTGCATTTGCATGTATTTGTATTTTTCTGACATGTTGTATTGTGCAATGTTAAAGTCAGCCTTTGTTCTCAAAATATGCAATCTATGCTTATTTGATGACAATTTACTGTGATTTAAAGTTACAGTTTCTATATATACACACACACATGCATATACGAACTGAGATACACTGGTTTCAGGACATCGGAAACATATCATGCTTTCAATTTCCAAAGCTCGAGCATGTGATCTGCTGTGCAAATTGTTTTTACACACTAATAAGGCTACTGTTATTATTTAACATGGCAATATGTTTTTCAATCAGAGTAATAAATGGGTAAAACCTATAGGATTATAAGAAATATAGTTTTATTTTTGTATTTTTCCAATATTTCTTTAATATAAGATCATCTTACTCCACATGGGAATATTACAGCACACATATTTAAATGACATCTGTTATATTTAACTACATGATGGCTGATACACGTTGGCAGTTACAAATTAGCATACATAATTATATTAATGTAGTGACGTAACGTTAATATATACAACTGATGTATGTAACTTTATATTGCATCAATGTAGCTGTAGAAAACAACCTTGAATCTATGATGTGCCAAAATGTGCTGATGTTACATTTCAATGTGAGCAACTGAATTAAAACGGTGGTGCTTCTTCTTTGGTCTTTTTTTATTGTGCGTTTTTTACAACTCATTTATCATTTTTGCATTAAAAGGTACAATATCTGAGACATTACTACACAGACAACAGAAGATTTGCATTTACATTCAGTAACCTGTATGCCAGGCCATACTCAGCATGAATTGCACAGTTAATGTACATGAGGGCTGCACGATATTGGAAAAATCTAGCTTTGAGATATTTTGTTTTCCTGCGATTATATATTGTGCTATGAATACAATTCCACCTGGTAACTGGATGATGTCTATTTGGACAGAATTTATCATTTCAGATTGATTGGGATGATTTTGTGGGGAAGCGTATATCTGCATAAAATCTAATAAACAATCAACAAGCATAGAATAAATACAAGAATACAAGAAATGTGTTGTTTTTCTCCCAGTCTCTAATGCTGAATTAATGATGATTGTTGAGTTGAGCTTGTGTTAAAAAAATTGTTAGTGCTGTTTAGATATTTTAATGAGTCATTAACCAAACCATTGAAAAGAAACTCCAGACGCATCTGATCACGGTTACCCTGATGAAGGCAGTTGTTTGCCAAAATGCACAAGTGCAGTTTTAAGAAATAAACATGTCAAAAAAGGCTTTTAAATATTTTTTTTTTCACATTTTTTGAGTGTCTTAAACTGATTTTTGCTGTTTATTTTGAAGAAAAAGATACAATTGCAATAAATAGTGTTTTATCATTTTCCGAGACTAATGGTATTCAGGTGCAGTAATCAAATTATAAAAATAATAAAAAACAAATAAATGTTTATTTATAATAAAATGAAAAACAAATAATTCAATAAAACTCATCAGTATTAAAGTTACAATAAGGACAGTTTTTACACTTGCCTTTAAAGAATAATACACTCAACAGGTCTCAAAAACACATGCAAATAATAGATTGTAATACAGACTCAGCATTGCATATCTGGCGATGTGACTATTACGAATAAACACATTGCACTATCGATGTTGAAATGATATATTGTGCAGCCCTAATGTACACTGTAAATATATATATATATATATATATATATATATATATATATATATATATATATATATATATATATATATATTTATGGCGTATTTTTGGGGTTAAGTGAACTTTTCTAGTCATCTCAACTTAAATCATTCAAACTGACTAATGTTGTGTTAAAGTTAAATGGATAAAATGTTTTTGTTTTATTTTGTTTTGTTGAAACCTGATTAACTTTTTAAAATTAAGTTAAACTAACAAAAACTATTGTTGTCATGATTTTGTTAAATAACTTTTTACAGTGAAATGTTGTTTTGTCTGTTTATGCTGTCTAAACCACAGTGAAAAAAGTGTGGAAGTTGCTAATCATAAAGAGGATGTAGTAAACAGAAAAGACTGAAATATTTTGACAAACTGAATTTCTTAGATAATTAAAAAAAAGTATGTGTATGCGCTGATAGTCGTGTCTTATTTGCTATCACAATATTGACAAAAAATAATAAATAAAATCTACAAGCAGTATTGATTACGATATTACCCTAATAGAGAAATGGAACATGTGGTCACAACACAGGCTGGAAAACATGCTTCAAACCTTCAGAGTACAACTGACTACTGTTTAGATATTTAACAAATGAATAAAAATGTTTGAGAAGCTGAAAAAAATGTATATAATATTCAGTCTCTAGCGCTAAAGTGGAACTTCAGAGAACCTTAGCACTCTGGAGGCTAATGGAGCGGATCAAATAAATGAACCAGCTTATCTCTAAAACCTTGAAACAAAAACATTTTTTTTCTGTAATTTTGGTGTAAGCGCTTATATTTTTTATGGCAAATCAGTGTGTACAATATAACAATATAACTATATTTAAATCATAAGAATACACATGTATGCAATCATGATTATTGTCCTAGGAGTCCCCGTTCAGTTTAGCCAACACAAACACCTATTGTTCATCAAGTTTGTCTTCACAATCTGTGCTTCCAATATGGTCAACTAAAGAAAAACCCCTCTATAAAGATTATACTACAGAAATCAGCATTTTGAGCGTGCATGCAGGGTTGGATTAATTAATTAAATGAACTTTATATGGATTATATTGGTTGTTTCCAGAAATTTGCTCTTCTACAAAGGTTATTCAAGCATTTTGATTTGTTCTGCTGATGAGAGGTTTGGTCGCTGCTGTCTTTCAGTCCAAACTCTCTTAAACATGAAGACACTGCATGCAGAGAAAGATCTTAAGCCTGTTCAGAGCTGAACTGGAGAGCCCTTCCTGCTGCAGTGTTGAATCAATTGTCCACAGAGATCCTCTGCATAATTCTGTCCTCTTGTGGACACTCAGCCTTTCGGGAGGCTTGAACGAGTCAGTGACAATATTCTAGTAGAAATTATAGATTTCAACCAACCAGCTTTTTTTTGCTACTGTTGAAAGCTGTTCATCTGGACACCCTGGCTTTCAGTCACATTATAAGGGATCACCATCTTGCAAAGCCTGAGCTGCAAATTAAATAAGGTTTCTCAAATAGCTAAAATGATCACTTGGTGCCAGATAAATAATCTCTGGGAGAAATCATAAAATGTTCTCCACTTCTGATCAGTGTTCATTTTCTAACCTCTCATAAGTTTTTTATTCCGTGCTTCAGAATAAATGTAACCCATGAAACTGCTACTTAAAACTGCTACTTTAATCCTTTTAGGATGACTTTAAATACGATTAAGCAATGACCTTGAAATTTAGGAAACTGCTGGTTGTCCTATAACTGCTATATCCAGTGGACTTAAGTTTTCTTAAATACATATTACCCCAAATGACCAAGAAGCATTCTTTCACCATGTCGAGTTTTTAATTTTCTAAATTATTTGAAATGTTAGACACTTTACGTAAATTAATATGCTATGTATATCAAATCAATTTTGTAAATTGACGTAGACAGCCAAATAGCACAATTCCTATTTGATATACTGGTATTACATTACTAATGTATCCAAGAAGGACAGCAAAGCTTTTAACAACTAATTTACTCCATCTTTGCCCCAACACATAGCCAATAGGACCTTTCATCAGCAGGATTGTAAATGCAGTGCGTCCCAGTCAAGTGTAACATTCATCAGTGCAGACAAGAGGAATTCACCAAGGCCGCGCACGCTAACAGTACAAAACATTCCTGCAACAAGCAATCAGGACTAAATTGAAAATGCTTCCCTCATCTGAATTTCAATCTAAACCACTGACACAAGGCAGGCAAAAGCACCAGCTTTCTAACATTCAGCTTGGGGACATTGTCAACTTCTTGATATTCAGCAAATAAAAGCAACTAATTAAGTTAACTCGTACCTTTAAGGGGAAATAAATAGGGGTGTCCGGATCCGATCGCATGATCAGAAATCAGGCCCGATCATGCAGTTTCAGACTCGATTGGAAAAATAGAACACGGAAGCAGCTTGAAGAGGCAAGCGCGAGTATGTCTGCGATCTGGAGGTATTATAAAGCAATGACGACAACATTGTCATAGCAAACTGTGACATTTGCAAACTTGTAAGTCTGCCGGGTATTTTAAGCTGAGGTGCTGTTTGTTTTTATTTTATAATTTCTGTTGCACTAAAGTCCAAACGTGAAGAATTGATGTTATTTACTATTTGATTGTTCAAGCTATCTCACAGAAGTGCTCTGTTTGTTAACAGAGTTGTTGAATTTTAAATTAAATTAAAAAAATCAAGAACATCCTGGATCTGTTTCTTCACTCTTTATTATTTTTAATGTATTATCTAAGTATCGGATTGGGTATTAGTAAATACTCAAAATCAAATGACTTGGACTCAGACTTGAGGGCAAAACAAGTCGGTGGGATCATCCCTAGTCATAACATCTGCTGTTCCATTCAGGAAAGACAAAATTACTGACTCTGCATTATGAAGTTAAATGCACTGAATTTATTGAGTGTTTATATAAAATGTAAACTTGTTCAGTCATGCACACATGCTTCCTTTTATACAAATATATTATGCATGCAATTGTTTGGATAGAAATATGTACAATGTTTTTGATATATAAAAAGCCTTTGTAAAGATTACAGTGAGCAGCATGGTCTAAAAGGAAAAAAATCATTAAATAAAAGGATTTTACATTTAATTTCAACCCCATTCGTTGTGCACCGTCACTCTCCAACCACCAGCAGGTGGAGGATGGAGAGATGGAGGAAGATCTGGAATAGATAGCAAATAAGGAGGTATCTCAATGTTTTCTGTGCATTCTTCCTCTTCCATCCTTAAAACTCTGCAAATAAAAGGAATTAACATGTTAAAGGGATAATTCACCCCAAAAACAGAACATTTCCTCAAACTCAAATTATTATAAACTTTAGGAGTTTCTTGCTTCTTTTGAACACAAAACAAGATTTTCTGAAGAACGTTGGGGGAAAAGCAGCCATTTATTTCCATAGTAGAAAAATAAAAACAGTTCCAGTCAAATTTTCCACCCTAACTCTTCTGCATATCTTCCTGTGGTTAAAGACAGAAAGAAACTCTAAGAGGTTTGTAACAAGTGAAGGGAAAATAAAAGGTAATTTTTTGGGTGAACCATCCCTTTAAAGCTGATCTGAATAGCGTGCGTGTGTGTTCTCTAGCATTGGATCCTACATGCAGGTAATTATGCAAATGGCACAGCTGCAGGCGTCTCATTTTCATGTTTCAGGGTGACCTCAAAAACAAGATGTTTCATGTATTTTGAATGCTCTGAAGCACACTCGCACCAAAGCAGCTGGAATTCCTCTCCTATTAACATCAGCAGCATGTTCAATCATAACATAAAACTGCTGGTTTTGAGGGACAAACAAGTCTTTGGACTCGCTATAGCATAAGGCAACAATTTTAAAACGGGACTCCAGGGACACTAGTGAGAATGATTGGGTCCGGGGAAAATTGAGAGAAAAATTACAACTATTCAAAAAATCCTATACAGAACTGAATTCTTTAAATTAAAAGACTAACATAAATAATAATTAAATATTTAATTAAGATATAAAATACTTAGAGTAAAAAATGTTTAAATAATTTAAAATAATACAAAATATGATTAAATTGAATTTATTAAATCATCTAATGTTACACTAAAATAAATAATACATAATGAAACAAATAAAAATATTCAATTAATGCAAACAGACTACTATAATGAATAGAACAATGTGTAATAATGCTACTTAATAGAATCCAAATACTTTCAAAATCATATTTCAGACCCATTTGTAATAATATTAAAACCTGCACTGTGTAAACTAGCTTCATGTACAACAAACTATACAGACGCCTTTTGCATTTTATGATCAGGGTCCCTCACGCAAGGATGGTTTTATTTAATGGTCTGTGGACAAAACCACTCGCATAAGCAAATTCTTTGATGGCTGAATGTGAATTGTGAGCTCTGTGTGAGAGTGAAAAGTGATCGTTTGTCAACATCAAAGTCAAAGTAATTGAGAACTGAGGCATCCACAGTGAACAAGAAACATACTGGAAACACTCCAGCCTTCCTAAATCACTATTCTGTGCAGTATCATGCCATAAGTACCTTCCTGATGTCAAAGCAGCCAGTTTCTTCTCTCTTCTGGAGAGCCATTCATCAACGCTGCGCTCAGATGATCCATCCTGGTCAGGATCTTCCTTCTGACGCTTTTCATCTGGCAGGAAGTCACCACAAAGTTCTTGGTTAACCAAACAAGTGTACACAAACAGCCATCAGCATTAAACATTGCTTTTTAGTAAACGTACAGGGACAATTCAGCTTAAAAATGTAAATATGTTCTCCGTCATCATTAGTTTCTTTTTTCTGTTCAACACAAAAGAAGATATTTAGAAGAAGGTTGAAAAAGTTAGCAATTGACATCCATAGTATTGAGGTAAAGTTGGTTCTATATTAGCACATTCATTCAGTGACAATTTGTGACATGCTCCATACATTTACTTGACTGTGAACAATGTTGAACTTTGAATTGAGGTAAAGTTCAGTTGTTTTTATATTCGCAATGTATTCAGTGACAATTTGTGACCTGCTTCTTATCTTGATTACCATGGTACTTTGAATATTCGGCCTGAAATCTCATGCAAGTATGACTTGAAGTCAACATTAGCACTACTCATAGCTATTTACATTAGATGTCGCCTACGCTATTGTAGTCTATTGGAAGGAATGCATTAATAGAGCAGCCATTTTAGTACAGGGTAACACTCTTTTGAATTGAATCTGGGACCAAGGTGCAGTGTAGGACTGGCCATCAAGAGCCAGAGATATGCACACATATATACATATATCTACAATTAGGAGTCTTCCTGGTGGTCAGTACGCAAATTTTATTTATTTTTTTAACTACAAAAATTATAATTTTACATCACTTTTCTACATTGACAGATAAGAGACCGCACGGGCATTGCCAACAAAGAGCGCATGCTTGTGTGCATGGAGATATATTATCCTCAATACCTGTTAAATTTGACCTAATCCATGTCCTGAAACACACCCCCTCTCCTGCTTTCACTTCTCATTCTAACGGAGGGAGCAATTCACTTGTGAATAAATCTGTTATGAACATAGCTAACAATAATACAAGTTTCTGGCACTGCAGCATCTTGTTGTCCTAATTTATTTACATTGTTTGCTGATTTTATTCAACAAAACTAGCATAAGTTTAGAATTTAGTACGAGTTGGTGCTAATTTGTCTTATGGTCAGTGCAGTAAGTGACTGTATATATCATCAATACCGATACTTGTTGAGCACAAAAGTCTGTAACATACAAAAACATTTTTAAAAAAATACTAAATCTTACCTGTTAAATTTTCAGCATTTATTCTTTGTTTTTTTGCTCATTACTAAACCCGTACTACACCTCTACACGGCACGCTATAGTCCAGTATCTTCAGATTGGCTTTAGTCTTGACTAGTGCAGTTGAATGACGTTAGTCCTGGGAGCATTGTACAAATGTGGCGGCACTATTTACGCACGCTCAGGGTCCGTATGCGATATCTTGTGTATATATCTATCTATGTATGAGCACTATTTATTTGACTTTGGACACCTACTTTGATAGCCAATGGCAGCTAATGTGATTTCACTTTTTTTAGAATTTGCAAACAATACTTTTCTGAAATTATATTTTTAAGGAGTATGTCCGAATGTGTAAATTTAAAACCAACTTTACCTCAATGAAAAATACAATGGATGTCAATGGTTACCAGTTACCAACATTATCCTAATTATCGTTTTTTGTGTTCCACAGGCAAAAGAAACAGAAACAGGTTTGAAGCAAGCAGAATGTGAGCAGCTGATGACAGAATTAAAATGTTTGTATGAACTGTTCATTTATATATTAGTGATAGATCAGAAATGCATGAAGATCTGATCATCCTCACCATCAATCTTCTGCTCCAGCATCTTCATTTGCTTCTCAGACATGTGTGAAAATCGACAACTCGTACCAAACACACACTGTCCTGGAAGACATTAACAGAAAATGTACTTTGTCTGCTTCATAACTTGGACATGTTTTATCTAAAAGAAGCACAAGCAGTAACTTCTGTCAGATATATTAACGTTACCTGTCTGGACAAACTTTCTACAGACTTCTTTCGATCGCTCGTCGTTTAAAAGTGTGGCAGCATCTGAATAAAATGAAATTAAACCATTTAAACGTGTTTTATCTGGAGATATTGCTTCAGTTTCCTTCTGTTGCTGTGTGCAGTACCTCTGAAGTTGTCAAACCAGGCTTTCTTCGCCCGGTGATGCTGGACGCCGTTTAGGTGCTTCTTTCTGTTGTGGAGGTTGTCCTGAAAGCTGCGGTCACAGTAGTCACAGTAATACCGTTTCCCCATTGTTTATCAAACTCAAAATGTATTCTGGTCGTCAGTTTAATTAAGGAGAAATCAATATACGTTGGATAAACGTCTAGGAAAACAGGTACGTTCCTTCTGTTTGCTAGATCAATATGGCGGTGAAAACACGCTGACTGCGCAGACGCAGAATTAAGTGACGTACAGCGGCCTCTAGCGGACAAATACATTTACACACCTTTACCTTACCTGCCTAGTTAACACCTTTTCAAGAAACTTTACATTTGAGACTGACTGAAGTCGTTTGAAAAAGGAACATTTTGTTGTATAGCCTGCTACACAGTGTTATGAAGTATAAATGAATAAATTAATTAATAAATTAATTAATACATGTATGTGGAAATAATCTCCATAAAGGGGAAATGTTAAAAAGATCAATTCTTTCCTAAAGGGATAGTTCATAAAAAAAGAAAATTTCTCCACCATTTACTCACACTCAAGTGGTTCTTAGCTGTATTTCATTGAACACAAAACATGAATTCTGAAGAACGTTTGAAGATGGCAGCCATAGACAAACTGCAGCAGGAACAAAAATACTATGGAAGCTGCTGCTTTCCAACACTCCTCAAAATATCTTCTTTTGTGAACTCAAACTCATTCGGAACAAGTGGAGGTAAAATGAGTAAATGATGACAGAATTTTAGCTTTGGGTGAACAATCCCTTTAATAATAAACATACATAGTGTTGCAATTGCATTTAAAAGATTACCCTAAAACTTTGATTATCCTAAAACATTCATCACAAATTCACAGAATAAAACACAGAGACCATTTTTTCAGTAAAAGCAGTTATACAATTACTAACTTACATTGTTATTCATGTTTTGAATGAGTAGCATTAAATGAAAAAAAAAAGATTTATAAAGTCCGACATTATTTTTATATTATTGCTTTAAAGAGACGGTTAAATGAATGAATGAATAAATGAACAAACAAATGAATGTTTATTTGGCACTTTTACAGAAGGCTATATTGTTATACAACCAGAGTATGGAGCCAGATCGGTCCATGTGCAAAATAAAATACAAAACCCAACTTATTACTACACAAATTCAATTTGTGAGTTCAAAGCAAGATTCCTAAATACACAAATTTAATTCGTAAATTGAAAACATGATTTTTAAATAAACAAATCTAATCCATCTGGCAAAATGTTTTTCATTTTTACTTGTGAATTCAAAAACTGTGTGTTGCATTTATGAATTTTGTTTTGAAATTACAAATTTAATTTTGTAAATGTGAATTGTGCTGTGCATGTCTGAATTTTATTTTGTGAATGCGTTATTTTTGAGACTGGTCTAGCTCCATACAAAAGTATTTTACAATTTTAAGGGATGAAATGACAGATTCGTCAAATAAGGTTCATAAAGGATTGCTTGATTTTGGATGATAAGGTAAACTGACTTAAGTTTGTGGCCTCCTGACCGAAATTTAATTGTGTGTACTGTTTCTTTAACAGTAGAGCCCTTCACAGACTCCCACTCAGCAGGTGGCAGTAGTACTCAAGCTTTGCCATCGCACCTTTCATAATAAATATGCGGCTCTGCATCGGTACACTGGAACAGCTCATGTGCTCGTGAGTGCCAGAATAACACACTGAACACACAGCTGCCTTTGATTAATCTAGTCTTCCGTCTGTGGATGTACTCAGTGTGGTGTCCCTGACGCAGACGAGAGCAGCAGAGGCTGAAATCCCGCCCCGGAGCAGAGACAGACGGCACGGGACCGCGGCGGACTGACACTGGCCCCGATGGCCAAGAACACGCTGTCTTCGCGCTTTAGGAAGGTGGACATTGATGAATTCGACGAGAATAAATTCGTGGACGATCACGATGAGGCTGCCGACCAGCAAGGACCGGATGCGCTGGAAGTCGACAACCTTCTCAGGCAATATCCTTCACCGTGAGAGCGGCGGTAACAGGGATTGAGCTGCGATCGCGAGCCCCGGGTGACATGAGCGCGCGCCCCGCTCCGTACAGTATCTCAGCTTGATGACGTGATGGTTGCGCTGCTTTGTTTACAAAAGTTAAAAGCGCATTGTTTTGTAAAAACGCCTCAATGCTGAAGTTTATAAGCTGCTATATGATTTCCACAAAATATTATTAAGTAATGGTATTTTCAATTATATTTTATAAATGATATTTGTAGAATTAAACAATCGGCGTCTTAACATATTACATTTAGCGTTAATATCCCTAATTTGATGTTATGTAGCGGGACATTGCATTTTGCAATTTTATTTGATTCAATAAGTTACTTATTCAAAATTTGGTCACATGTGATCATAACTTTTATGAAACTTGGCCATGATAACTTTACTTGAGATCTATAAATGATTGTTGTTGCAAGGTTTTGCGAGCAATGAAATCTGTTTAAAAATAAATTTAAAGGGATATTTCGCCCAAAAAATATTTACTCACCCAAGGTCATTCATGATGTAGGTCACTTCCAATCTTCAGATTTTCAGCTGATACTGTGGCCACTGGTCTTTCATAAAATAGTCATCTGCACTTTGAGAGTCAAACGATATACAGGTAATACAACATTAATATAGCTGGTCGTGCTGATACATTAAATACAACTTAACTATTATACAGCTGAATTGATCCAGTTTAACTTTGTGTAAATCTTGTCCAGTTTTTTTAACAGTCTAATATATTCAGTTTATAAGCCCTCAACATCGAATCAGGAGCCACAGGGATTTATTTTTTCTTGTATGTATATATTCTAATACCGGCGACGCAGTGGTGCAGTAGGTAGTGCTGTCGCCTTACAGCAAGAAGGTCACTGGTTTGAGCCTCGGCTCAGTTGGCGTTTCAGTGTGGAGTTTGCATGTTCTCCCTGTGTTCGCATGGGTTTCCTCCGGGTGCTCCGGTTTCCCTCACAGTCCAAAGACATGTGGTACAGGTGAATTGGGTAGGTTAAATTGTCCGTAGTGCATGAGTGTGTGTGTGAATGTGTGTGTGGATGTTTCCCAGAGATGGGTTGCGGCTGGAAGGGCATCTGCTGCGTATAAATGTGCTGGATAAGTTGGTGGTTCATTCCGCTGTGGCGACCCAGGATTAATAAAGGGACTAAGCCGACAAGAAAAGGAATTACTATTCTAATACCACTTAATGTATGCTGGGCATGGGCCAGTGTAAGATTCTAGTGGTAAATAAAAAAAAAAATCCTACACATACCTTAAGATAGCAGAAAATTTTACTTTTGCAAACCGCGATTATACAAAATGCTCATCATCCCATGCCTAACTGGCCATTGGTGATTCATAAAATAGTCACCAGCACTTTGAGAGTCAGAAAATATAAAGGTGATATAACATTAATAAAGCTCATCCTGGTAATGGATTGAGCACAACTGAACTATACAGTTGAGTTGATTCAGCTGAATGTGTTGTAAATCTTGTCCAGTTTTTTTAACAGTCTGATAAATTCACTTAATCCCTCATCATTGTAGCAGGAGCCACAGGGATTGATTTTTTTAAGTATATATTTAATACCACTTAATCTATGCTCGGCATGGGCCGGTATAAGATTCTGATGGTATGATAACCTTGGATATGAATATCACTGTTTCATGGTATTGGGATTACTGCTCAAAAATATGTTATTTTTAAATGTCTGGGCTAAAAACCTAAAGCTTATTACCCCTTTGAACACATTATTTCATTTTGAGAAACATTTAAAATATTTTGGTACAGTAAACAAGTCAGGGTAAATAATTAAAATCAATCATTGACTTTTGCTGTCTACATTAGTTTCAAAAACAGATTTTTTACCATTTAAAATAGCATTTTGGATGGGTTTTCTGCAGGTGATACTGTTGTCCTGAAAAAAATAAAATAAAAACGTAAATAAAAAATCTTATATTTACCATAGGAATGGTATAGCAGAAAATTTTGTCAGTTTTAAAACTATGACTTTTCCAAACTGCGGTATACCTTGTAAACTGTTTCTTTCCATGCCTAATGCATGCATAACTTGTATTTTATGAATCACCAAGGACCAGTTTCAGTTAAAAAAAAAACTTCCTTAATGTTTTGCTGAAGCACTTGAAAGCCCTGAGGCTGAGTAAGTAAAAGAGGGTGAGTCTAACCCAACCCAAACTAACCAAGCATCAACTTTTGTTATATATATATATATATATATATAATGAACTCATTTTTTCTCCCAAGAGCATTTGCTCAGAGCTAGGGCAGCCTGACATTTCTGCTACTTTGTTTTGTCACAGTTTTCCAATTAGGTTACACTGCGCTCATTGTATTAGTCATTTGAAGCAAACAGTCACCTGCATTGTCACACCGTAATAAACCTGTTAAGGAGGGATGTGAATCCACAAGCTATTGTCATGTTTCCATTCTCGTTTCCTAGTACTGCATAGGTGGATCAGCACAATGGTATGATTGTCTCAGTGATATATGTATTTGTTTATTGTCTCCATGGTGAGTGCAGGTGAAATGTGTCTCAATATAAACTCCGACATTAGGGCTGTTGTTAATAATGTGGTTGTTTTGTTGTTACAGCTCTTTCTGACTGGTGTTTGCAATTTGGTCCTGACAGGATGTGAAATGAAATATTTGACTTCCATATTTGAGGCCAGTCACCTCAAGCATTTTCACCCCTATTGTGCCCACAGACCTGTGATTTGCATGGGGCTTCCTCTTCCTCTTTGCTCTACCGTGGTACCAGGTTCAGTATGTTCCTGCTTATCATATCTTGAATTGATTTGGTACAGCAGCTGACTAAAAAACTGGGAGATTTACTGTTTCAGTATTTCTCATTTGAACATGTCGAACCTGTAATGAGTCCTCATTAACCTTCTGTATGGGCAGTGGGGTTTCCAGTGAAGGCTTTGTTATGAGAGGGCTGAATATGCAGCTTTGGTGTGTCTGACAGTGGTGGGAATCAAGTATTTGACTTGTTTAGCAGCTCTTCTGTGCAGTGAAGCAGATGCATATAGCTTGATCTTGCTGAAGTGTTATTACAGAGCACTAAGCAGCATTTTGGAAAACAAGAAGTCCCTCAGGAGATTTACATGCTCTCCGAGGAGTTTGTTGAGTTTACCACACTCATGAAATGGGATAGAAGAAAGGATAAATATATTGTGCAACATCATGACCTTTTTAAGTAACTTTTTCTTTTCTAAGCGAAAATATTTTAAAAGGTAATTCAATTTCTGTTATGATAGAGGTGATGGAGATTTTCAGTTTCTATTCTCCAGTCTTCAAAATGTGTCCATAACATTTTATCTCCAAATGTGTTGAAATGCAGTGAAATGACTTTAGATCATACCTGTCAACACTCCCGTTTTTCCCGGGAGTCTCCTGTATTTCAGATGCACCATATTATTTCTCTCGGACAATCCAAAGTCGCCAACACCCCTGAGATATCTTGCATGCTAAATATCTGGAGCTGTCAGCGATTCAAATCATGCCGTGTGAAATGTGTTCGGATTGAAAATAACATCAGCGATTCCCCACAGCCAGTGAGAGAGCAGCATCCACTAGTATGGGTATCTGCTGGCCAGCGGGAAGATGGGAGACAAGTTTAAAGGGCTTTTGTCTGTCTATTTGGAACCCAGAATCGCAGGAAAACCTAGTGGAAATTTGTCAGGAGCATCCTTTTCTGTTTGACTTGTCATCAGAGTAATACCACAACCGGCTCGAAAAAGAAAAAAGTTTAAGAGTAATTGCTAATTCCCTTCAAAGGCCAGATGAGCAAAGTAATTATGTTTTCTACCTCACTAAAGGCTTCTTTCTCATTATGGAGTTAATAACAAAATATACTTCACATGTGTTTGATTGTGAGACGTAGTTTGCAGATCGAGACAAAGTTGTCGGCGATTCTCCTATTGTAAAGTCATGCAGTGTGAAACCCGTGTTGTCGATCCATCTTGCAGTGTAAACACAGCACCAACGGAACGCTAGTTCAGATAGTCATGCAGTGTGAAAACATCTGACACGACTACTTTGAAAATCCCGCAGTCTGAACTCGGCATTACTAACATCGCAGTAGAGTTATGCCGAGTTCAGACTGCATGATTTTAGCCCCGATTTTGACTCGCCGACAGGTTTTGAGAAATCGCTGACATATGCCTGAAATCACAGGCAAATCTGTGCTCGTGCACGTGAGTGACAATCACACAGTATGAACTATCAAAGACGCGATCTGAGAGAATCGCCAGTGCCTGTGAGATATTTGCCGTGCTAAATATCTGGAGCTGTCGGCGATTAAAATCACGCCGTGTGAAATGAGTTTTGCCTGAAAATGACATTATTTATTTGGACCCAAGAAATGGTGGAAAAACTAGTGGGGGTTTGACGGAAGCACCTATGTCTGTTTGATGTTTTATACAGAAAGCTAAAAAAGAAAGTTGAGGAGTTGAGGAATTGCTAATTCCCTTTAAACCCGGGTGAGCAAATATGTACATTTTCTACCCCATTCTTTCTCGTTATGTAGTTAGCCTAATAACAAAATATATACTAGATGTTTTTGGCTGCGAGTTTGGCCAAAGTTGTCAGCGATTCTTCCTATTGTAAAGTCATGCAATGTGAAAGCCCCTGTCGCCGATCCATCTTGCAGTGTAAACACAGCAGCGACAAAACGCAAGCCCAGATAGTCATGCAGTGTGAAAACATCTGTGACAAGACTACTTTGAAAGTCATGCAGTCTGAACTTGACATTATTAACCCGGTTCTCAACTGTGTTATTTAGACAAACACACAGTGCCACCCCAACTCCTGCCAAATACCCCTATTCCCTTCCCCCCAAATGCTGAAACAAATGCTACTGTTATTTAAACACACAGTAAAGATGTTTAAAATGGCAAAAGAACCGGAAGTTGCTGCAAATTCAATTCCTGTTTGACCAACTGAAACTGAATATAGAGTAGGGGGTTGGTTTGCTCCTCTTCCAATCTTTCGCTTGCAGTAAACTAATGGTTTAATGGTCATGTCTCAATATCTGTCACCAAACTGACATCATCAGAGATGGATTGCCATTCAAGAGCAGAAGCAAATTTTTAAATTTTAATTGAAGATTACCAAAGCAGTTTATTTTCTCGGGACTAACTTGCACAGATTATTTGTACACCAAAAGACCAACAATGTGTTCTAGCAAAGTAAACATTGTCAATTTTGATTTTATGCAGACTTTAGAAGCAACAGACCTGAATTTTAGTATCTCAGGTAAATATCCTGTGGTCATTTTTGAATCAAAACTTTGAAATCTAGAATATGAAAAAAGATATGATTCATTCAATCTATATAATAAATAAACTATATGTCGACCACAAAAAAGATTAATTGAAGGAAATCAAATAATGTCCTCCAAGGCTGATTATTTTAGGGTGTGAATTACAATACTCTTTTCACAACACTTTGATTGAGGAAACTAAATTTGTTGCATCCCAAAAATTAGTGGACTATCCTCAGCACAGCACGAGAAAAGAATATCTGAGGACAAGAAGCTCGAAATATTCTGGAACACAAGGGCACCGAAAATGAGTGTCTTGAGACTCCGTTTTCTGTTTTGCTTTTGTTTTGAGGTCTTCTATTTTTAATATTGAGGTCAGGGCATCTAAAATTTGAATAGTTGGATTAAAGTTGATATTAATGTGACATCTAATTCCGAAGCTGAAATGAAACCAGCGATAAGTCATCTCTGTATCTATATTAACGCAGTGGGTCAATTCAGTTGTTGGAGAATGTAGTGGCGAGCAGCTGCAGCATAACAAACAATCAATCATCCATGTTCCTTATGGTTGAGGCCCGTCTAAGAGAATCATTTGTTTTGGGATATTTCTACTTGGGTGTGTGCGTTCGTGTGTTTTATTATTTTATATTTCCTCCTAATGTCAGTTCATGTGAAGTTTAAAGCTTCCCTGGTATGATATACTCTATACCAATCAAAAGATTGGAATTAGAAATGAATTTTCTGTTATTTTGAAGAACTCATTGCCTATTATTTAATCTCAAACACTATAAAAGGAGTAATATTGTGCAACATTATTTACATTTAAAATAACTTTTATTGTTAAAATTTAATACATTTTTTTTTTTATCAAAAGCTGGATTTACTTCATTCTTCAGAAACGATTATAATATGCTGGTTTGAGGTGTTATAATCAATTATTATTACTCGGTCATAAATAATGATTTTTGTGTTTATTAAGTTTAAACATTACCATTTTTCATGCTTTTTTTGGGGAATTGAGATTCATTTGACTTTTTAGGATTCTTTGATGTAAAGACAGCTCAAAATAACAGCATTTATTTAAAAATACATTTTTTAGACTATAACTGTTTTTACCAGGGCTGCATGATGTATGGAAAAATCTGATATTGCATTTTTTAATTTTTCTGCAATAAATATTGCAATATGAATACACTGTCACAATATAGTTTGAATAGCATGACGGTTTTCTGGGGACTCTAACAGTATTCAGGTACAGAAATTAAATAATCACAATGCAAAAAATGCTTTTCTTTGTCTTGTGTGTAGTTCAAATGTCTAAAAAAATCCCAGATCAAGGACAAATATTGATTTGTTTTCAACTTCAGAAGAAATTAGACAAAATGAAGAGTTTTTGTCCTTAAAACAATAAAATGATCTGCCAGTGGGGTACAACAAATCTTGTTTTTGCTTTAGGATGTACATATTTATACTATTAAATTATTAGATAATTTAAGTAAGAAAACCTTTTTTCCCATAAATCACATAAATTGCATATTAATTCAGTATTTAAATACAATACTATAGTTCCTGGTCAACTAAAGTCCAGACTCAACATTGCATATTGTGATGTGACTATTGTAGATGTATACATTGTGATATCGATGCTGAAATGATATATTCTGTAGCCCTAGTTTTTACTTTCACTCTTTTAATGTGTCCTTGATCAATAAATTTGAAAACCTTTTAATGTCACTGTATCAGTTTCTCAAAAAAAAAAAAAAAAAAAAACGGTGCTTAAAATACTTAAAATAATATTAATAAAAAATTTCTTGAGCAGCAGATCTTTACGTTACAATGAGTTTGAAGGGTCATGTAACACTGTAGACTGTAGTAATGATTTACAAAATTCATCAAATCACAGGAATAAATCGAAAATTTAAGCTAAAATCAGTAAGAAATTTTATTTTTAATTAACATTTCACAATTTTATTTGTATTTTTGATCAAATAAATGTAGCCTTGCTAAGCAGAGGGCTTCTCTCAAAAAATATCAATGAATCTTACCGATGCCAGTTTTTTTTTACCAGTATTTGTAGGTATGACGGTAACTTAAACTATCTATGTCTTCCTTAACCATCTGTAATGCACAGGGGACACAATGTCAGCTCTTCACATTGCTCTTAGGAATCCTCCAATCCACAGCAAGAACCCAGCAATAAAGGTAAATTCTCTTCTGCATGCTCATATTGCACAGCTGATTGATATACAGATTCCCTCCTGTGTTTTCTTTTCTCAGGAAAGAGCACAGACGGTGGTATTCAGGGTTCTGACGTCTTTTAAGAGCAGCGATATTGAACCTGCTGTTAAATCTCTCGACAAGAACAGCGTTGATCTTCTCATGAAGTACATCTACAAAGGCTTTGAGAAGCCTACAGACAATAGCAGTGCCATATTGTTGCAGTGGCACGAAAAGGTAAATCCCAGCTATCGATTGTTTGCTGTATTTTATTACTATTATTATTATTATTATTATTATTATATATTTTAAACAGGGTTTCTGCAGGATGTATTACAGGGATAGTTCCCCCAAAAATGGAAATTCAGTTATCATTTACTCATATTTGTTCAAAACCTATATGGGTTTCTTTCTTCTGTTGAACAACAACGAATAAGATCATTTTTGATCTTCTGTGGAAGTCAATTGGTACCAGCATTCTTTAAATATCTTCTATGTTCAACAGAAAATGAAACTCATGAAGGTTTGAAGCCACACAAGGATGAGTAGTAATGTGTGAATTTTCCACTTAATCTGCCAATGAAGACTTTTTTGGCAAATGAAGGAAAATATCAAGAATAAATTGAAGAAACTCTTCCTATTAGGATGTGTTTTGATCAGTCAGATGACAAATGGACAACAGAGGCGCATTTGTGACCCTGGACCACAAAAGCAGTCTTATGTTGCACGGATATATTTGTGGGAATCGTCAGAAATGCATTGTATGAGTCAAAATTATATATATTTTTTCTTTCAATGCCAAAAATTTGAATATCAAGTAAAGATCATGTTCCATGAAGGCATTTTTAAAGGGTACCTATGATGAAAATCATGTTTTGAAAGCTGTTTGGACCGAATTGTGTGTAGGTATAATTGTGTGTAGGTCCACAGTCATATTTGGATGATATAAAGGCAGTAAGTCTCCTTTTTTTAAAATAGGATCCAAATCCCTCCCATGTTGAGGCCCACCACAATGTGACGAAGGAGTGAGGTTTCCCCACCCACTAAATTGATTGACAGCCACATATTAACATGTCTCTATAGTAACTCGTATACTCGTATCAACAAGACAGGACGTGCACAAAGCAACTGAGATTAAAAGATCTGTTCAGCTCTTTGTGATCAGCAGCACCTCAAGAATGAGTTTTCCAAGTTTAAAACATTTCTAAAACAGTGCATGTTTGTTAAAAAGACAGTAAAATCGCTTCGTAATTCTTCACCACAGCCGCATGTCAGTACAATTTTAAAAGATGATGCTTCAATTCTGGTTTACAGATTTAAATCAGGTTAATTTTGTACATTAACATAACAGATATCCATACAAATACATCAAATCACCGTTGGTATAGTTCTTACTGTAGTGAGGGATATCTGCTTCATTCTTGTCTGTCACTGTGCTGCTTATGCGTGAGATGCAGCAAGATAAGCTACACCTGTCTCTTTTGGCTCTGACACACATCTGGGAACAGTGGGCAGGAAGCACCAGCTTATTTCCAATAAAGGCACAGGTATCAAAAACAGCTACAAAGTCAAAACAGCTCAAATTACCAATATACACAAAGGTAAAATATATAATCTGATGGATGTTTTGAGCTAAACTTTACAGACACACCCTGGAGATGTAAAAGACTTATCTTAAATCTAAAAGGGGTAAAATAGGTGCCCTTTAAAGAGTCCTACGGTAAATGTATCAAAACTCAACTTTGTATTAGTAATGTGGATTAATTAGAATCTAACTTGAACTATTTTAACAGTAATTTTCTCAATGTTTTGCTTTATTTTAACCCTCAAAATTCAAATTTTCAGGAATATAGTTGCATCTTGTCCTGAAAACCATACATCAATGAAAAATTATTCATTCAGCTTTCAGATGACTTCAGAATCTGACACTTACAGTATGACTGGTTTTGTGATCCAGAGTTACATTTCACTGTGCACCTGGAGCGTTAATTTGTTTGTTTTGTCCACATTTGAACACTGTCTTGTTATTTTTGTGGGGAGTGTGTAAGTGTGTGTTTATGTTTGGGCCTTTACTTTCAATTTATTATTGAGAAAATAAGCTCACTAATTTTACAAATGAACGTAAAAGAGCAAATGCAACGTAAAAGTATAGAAGTAAAATGATATAATAATATAACTTAATATAAAGATAGATATATTACATTATTATTACAAATTATTTCAGTTGTTTTAAAAAAAAATAATAAAAAAACCTAACTAGCCCATTACCGTATCGTAAGCAGGGTGTCCGCGGGGTCTTAAAATGTATTAAACATTGATAAATTAACTTGGAGAAATTGAAGATCCTTAAAAAGCATTAAAACGTTTTAAATGCTATTTTAAAAGGTTTTAAATTCAGTATCAGTATGCTAAAGTATATCTGAATTTAATCTTTTAATATTGGGATGCTGTGTAGTTTACGAAATAATAAAAATTCTGCTAGATTTGACATCACGCTGCTTTGTTAACTGCAGTAACAGGGAAACACTTATTCCTGCTGCTGTAAAGGCACTACCTGCTGGATTAGCATTTTTATTCAGTATATAAATACAGTTTTAGTTTAGGATTCGTTTCCTGCAGTATTTAGTAAATATACTTCAAGTTAAAATGTCAGCAATGAATTGGTTGAAACCTGAAGCGGTGATGAGGTCTTAAAAGGTCTTAAAGGAGTGGTCTGATGCGATCTCATATTTTAAACTTTAGTAGATGTGTGAACATAAACAACATCTTTCAGTGTTAGACACTCAAAGTTCAGTGCAAGGCTTTTGCATAGTTAGCTTAGCTTAGCAAAGCCTACAGCGAACAAATTTGGGGACTACAAAAAATACATCCGGGCTAGTGAGATCACAAGGGCTTCCAGTTACATGCATTCACCTTACACACACCTCGCGCAGCGAAGGGGCGTGGCCAGAGGCGCTTTAATGTTAAAGCAGAAAAAGCTAAAATGCCTTTCAAATGCTGCTATTTCCACATAGCTTCTACTGTTTCTGTGTTTCTAAAGGACACAACACAAAAAGAGAAGTGCTTACAGTTTAATTTTAATTATGTTCCAGAGAACTATAATTTAAAAAGATATAGCTAGCATTTGACAAAGGAGAACTTTCAGAATCTCTCCCAGTTCAGTGCTGTATTCGGCTGAAACTCCTCCAACAGACGAAGCTGTGGATTGTGAGTCACAACCTGTCAGTGTTTTTATTTGTTAAAATTGATCAACTACAGGCACAGTTTCTAGCGTTAACGGTATGTTGTAGCGAGGACGTAAACAACAGAAAATGCTATTTGTCACCCAAAAACAATTTAACTACAAATTCATTTTTATCAGTCAAAACTGCTGTAGACAGCCACTATCTTTAGCAGCACTGCAGTGTCAGTAGAGGAGTGACGTGGAGCCAATCCGCAAATCACAGCACATTGTTAGCTGACCAATCAGAGCCTCTTGAGGGCGGGCCTTTTGGAGGAACTAGGAAATATGTTTTTATGTTAGCTGAGTAGCAGTATATAATCAAAGTAAGATATATGAAAAATAACTTGATTGTCTACAAGTGAAACATGAGCACACACTGCTTTGCATCTTCTAAACACAGCAAAGCTTTATAAATACGCTGTGGACCACCTCTTTTGGTGTTGAATTTCAATCTCTTATTCCTGTAAACATCCTTGTAAGACATTATCATGTTTGTTTTGATTTTGGTTCGATGATATGGCAGAAAAAATGAACAAATTATTTCTTTATAATATTGCAGAATGATTTAAAAAATGTAAAGAAAAATAATATTATTAAAAATAAATATTATTAAAATTAATATTCAAGATTTATTAAGTTAAGAGTTTGTATTTGAATGTTTCTGTGATGCCAGATCAGTTCTTTAAAAGGTACTGTAATAGGTAATATTTCACAAAATGACTGTTTAAACTGTACTTTGGTAAAATCAACAAATCATAGTTATTGAAAGCTTTCCTGTCTTGAACCTCAGGTATTTGCTGCTGGAGGACTGGGCTGTATAGTTCGCGTTATGACAGCCAGAAAGTCTGTATGACCACCCGACAGGACCTGGAAATAATGTCGCCCAGAGACCCAGAGGACACAAGGCAGGTTTGCCTGTTACTGGACAGAAGAATAAGAGAACACTGTTTTGAATGCTACTGTCTTGATGAGGAACAAAATGAACGGTAAACGGTGGAGAAAGACCGAAGCACTCATTTCAAACTGAAAAAATATATATAAATGCTTGTGTAAAAGTGAAGTGACATTCATATGCCAATACATCATAAATTAATCTATGATATACTGGCGTCAAAAAAAAAAAAAAAAAAAAAAGATTTCAGTCAGTGGTTTTTGTGTGTGGGGTTGGGGGGGCGAAGTACTACAAAAGACAGAACGGTTCTGGTTTGTGTGTGCCGAGAGCAACACTTTTACAGTCAGGTGAATGTGAAACATATGCGGTTGTTGTTTGGTTTGAAGTGTTTTCTGTGCTCAAAAAAAAAAAGAATTAATCTGTTTTATTTTCTTATTTTATTTCACATCTTTGGTCCCATACATTGATTTTTGTGCAGAGATTTAATAATGGAACCAGTGATGTACACCAAAGGGGAAAAGTGGGGATCATTGTAAAGTGCCTGCTATACAATAAAGTAAATGGATCTCCTTTATGTTATCACTCTTCTTTCATGAGTTTCATGAGTTTAATGTGCAAGAATGAGATGAGATTATTATAGTTTTGTTTGTACTTTTAAAAATATTAATTTCAGTTTAGTTCCATTGATGTTTTATTAGTTTTAAGTGAAGTTTTTATTTTGTGAATGGATTTCTATGTAGTTGTTTTAATTATAGTTTATCAGAGATAACAGGACCCTTCCAGTATAGAGCAAAGCATAATGCTGTCTCACTTTATATTAGGTGACCTTAATTCATTTGTGCTTATATTGACATAAATCATTGTGTAAATACATGTTTTTACGATTGATTCAATACCTGCATGGAATTACAACTGATTACACTGTTGAACATCCCTTACACCTTAACCCAACCTTAAACCTACCCATACCACCATACTTGTCCCTAGCCCTCCCCTATCCCACCTCAAAAGCACCAGAAGTGTTCTGCTATACATTAAGAACATTGTGTTTATTTTTTGATGCAAGTAAACAGTAGTTACGGGCACGTAATATACAGTGCTCAGCATAATTGAGTACAATTCATTTCGATTTTTCTCCATTTCTCAGTGAATATAGGCAATGTATTTTGGTACATTTAAACAAAACAGATTTATTAAACAGATATATTTATTAAAATAATATTTTAGTCACCAAACATATTCAGAAATGTAAAGATAATACATTTAAACTCGTGCTAAATATTGCAAAAAAAAAGTAATAAATTCAACAATTTTTCTATTTCTTTTGCTTCTGTTGATTTTTGCTCTTTTTTTAAATTTGTATTTAATATTTTTCTACAACATATACATTTTTATTGCAATTTTAGAACACAGAACATACAAATGCAATAAGAACATTATATAAACATCCAATTTTTATTAATATTTTTTTTTATTGCAAAACAACATACATATGGGTGTGCTAGTTTTTGGACCGTTATCGTAAGTTTTGTTAGATATGCTTTAGATTTGGCTTCAGTATCGACTTATTACATGATATATAAGCACAAATATAGTATTGTGTAGCTTCCTGTTAAAGATATGAATTTAAAAGATAGATTTGTGTACTTTATTTGCTAAGCACTGTATATGGGAACCCTAATGCACAGTTTATATTTTGCATAATGTCTTTTAATAAACAAAAACAATAATAGTATAAAATGAATCCAAATCCAAATTGTACAAAAGTAAAAATAAAAAATAATATATATATATAAACATTCAGAAATAATTATTAATTATAACAGAACATTATGATCTTATTTGATTTCATAACATGACATATAGTTCAGCGTACTTAGTTTGCATTTTTTGTCAGGCATATTTTGCCTACATAAACATTTGGCTGTTTTTTTTTTCTTTAGCTGTAGCTCCATGGACATGTTATGGGTAAACTCCATATTTCCATAAATAGCCACAGGTCAGATTTTCCACAGCAGGTTGAGTGTTTATTAACGCTGAAAACAATTATTAATATGTGCTGATTACTACTTTAATTAAAAGTTTTTTGGTTACACTTTATAATAACTACACACTATGAATCATTTATTAAGCATTTGCAAATAGTGAATTCATTGTCTGTTTACTATTAACTTTACATTAATAGACATTAGTTAGCAGTTTATAACTGCAGCTACAAATGCTCTATTCTTGACTTAAAGCCACTTTTATAATGTGCTTGATTGTATTTTTATACTTGAATTATTATTTTTTCATTACGTATTGCATCCTTTACAAACTTTTTACATTTACAAAAAGTAATAGATTAATAAACCATTCAAAAAAACATTCATATATCTTGTTTTTTCAGGCATATACTAATAATTATTTTGTATGTTAATACACGCTTTATTAAACTTTAATTAAACTTTATCCAGTTTTGTGACCTAAAGTGAGAACTATTTATGCTTTATAAATCCCTTATAAATGACTATTTAAGGCCCAGTTCTATTCTAAATAGGACAAAATAAAATAAATGACTTCATTTATATTCATTTGACGATACACAAATAAAACTGTATGAAATTAAAAATAAATCTTTGCGATCTTGTGTACAATAAAATTACTCGCTAAATGACTTTGAAATGTTGTATTATATTGTTAAATTGTTGTTTAATTCAATTTTATTTAATTGTATTTAGTTTTAATTGTATGTTGACACTCCTGTTGTTCTGTAATGTTTAAAGTTTACAGTAATTTTATTTTTTTAGATAAGATTGCAAACATTAATTGTTCATTTGATACTGAGTCTTTAATTGTTATTTATTAGATTAGATTAAACTTTATTGTCATTACACATGTACAAGTACAAGGCAACGAATTGCAGTTTAGGTTTAACCAGCAGTGCAGTAGCAGCAGGTATAAGTTATAAAGTGCAGTTATAGAAAAACTATAGTGATATTTACAGATGGATGAACTATCAACATTATATACAGGTTGTATTAGCTATGAACAGAGATTTACAATAAATGAATATATGTACAGATTGCTATTAATAATCAGAAGTGTGCAGATAGATAAACATAATTGCAAATGTATATGTGCAGTGGGTGTGTATATAATTACAGATGTCCATGTGCAGTGGGTATGTACAGTGCAAATAAGTGAATCAGTGCAATGAATATGTGCAGATTTTAAATGCGCAAAATGTTAAACAGTGCAGTGATTGTGAGGAGTGTAAGTTAGAGGAGAGGGGGGTGACTCAGAAGAGTCAGTGGGGGGCAGAGTTCAGAAGGGAGACAGCTCTGGGGAAAAAGCTGTTCCTCAGTCTGCTGTTGTTGTCAGGGGGAGCCTGAAGTGCTTGCCGGAAGGTGCCAGTGAAAACAGGGATATATTATATTATAAGGAATATGAAGCATAAAGAGTCCTCACTTTAGATTAGGTCACAAAACTGGATGAGGTTGAGGTAATAAAGCGTTTATTAACATACATCTTAACTATTAGTATATGCCTGAATAATAAAAAAATGTTGATTTGTATGCTCTATTAATGGTTTACTAACTCATTCTGACCAATTGTAAAAGCCACTATTTTTTTAAATAGAAATGGTTAGTAAATAATGCAACACTTCATTTAGTACTGTTAATAAGTAATAAAGTATGAAAATGCAATTATAAAGCACATTATAAATGTCAAAGAAGTCAAGATTACAGCATTTGTAGGTGTATTTATAAACTGCCTACTAACATCTATTAATGTAGAGTTAATGCTTAACAGATAATGAATCTAATGCTTAATAGATTATTCATAATGTGTAATTATTATAAAGTGTTGCCAGTTTTTTAATAACTAGTGTTTGTTTCATTATTCATTTAGTTATATTTATTTATTCATTTCATTATTTATTTGTAAATAATTTCAGAAAATGTTTTTTTGATTAATAGTTTTAGCCTTAGTTTCAGTTTCTGTTTACAAAAATAACCTTTGTGAGAACCTGTTTTGATATTAACCCTGTAATGAAATGGTAATAGTACAGCACAGTCACACATAACCTGTTGGACGGCTCTATCGGGACAGTGACCTACAGAAGCAGGAAGGGCACAGTAGTTAAGATAATACATATCAGGAAACAAAGATAAAAGGGTCTTCAGAGCATCGGGAGTGCTGTTACTGATAACTTCTATCATGCTACGATCATTGAAGAACAGAGAGCTGTAATAATCTCACTGCTGCAGGACACGGCGACACATCTCAATGTCAAGAGTTTTACATTTGTTCCAAGACTTTTTTTTTATTTCAAATGTGGAGTTTTGTTTCTGATTTTATTATTTTTATTATTTCTAACTGATGAAATGGTTTATGAAATTTTACTTCAGTGTTTCTGCAAACAAAATGTAAGACTTAAGACTAAGGAAAGAATAGAATGATTAATTAAATGAAATATGATATATCAATTTGGCCTGAATGTAAAAGTCTTAGCAATTAGCAACACTTTAAAGCTTAAAAGTACAACTTTGATCAGCTCTCTAGTACTTTTATTTGACCAAAAATGTAGCTTAAGGGCTGAGTTGATCTCTCTCTCTCTCTCTCTCTCTCTCTCTCTCTCTCTCTCTCTCTCTCTCTCTCTCTCTCTCTCTCTCTCTCTCTCTCTCTCTCTCTCTCTCTCTCTCTCTCTCTCTCTCTCTAAGTCACTAGAATGTGAAAATTACTGTTACTGTATCTTCTGACCACACTGCAAAACTTATTCTTCTCAGTCAATATGTATCATCTTTCGGTGCGGATTCTTAAAATAACATACATTTACTTGAAAAGCTAAACATATAACATAAAAAGGCTGAAGAGAAATGTTTAAACACAGTTGTGTGGCAACAGTATGTGAATATTAAAGGGAGACATTCTCCCTTTGTAGTGTCATCATAGGAGGAAAGCCCCGCCCATCATTAGTCATTAGTCTTGTTTTTAAATCTGCCACTATGCTGACACATAGGCATTTATAGCTCCACCCTCTTTTGATAAGAGCACAATCTCATTTGAATTTAAAGCGGCAGCCACCAAAATGGCACATATAGGATCAAAGCCTTAAAGGAGCAGTTTAAGAGAGCTAGAAAACATTATTTGTGGGGAATTTTGAGCTGAGATTCACATACACACTTCAGGGGCATTATTTTATATCTTTTAAAAAGGGGAATAATAGGTCCCCTTTACAATTTTTTATAAATGAGTAAAAAATATTAATCTGCTTTGAAAAAAAAATATTTAAGTAAATTCAACCAATTCCCTATTGGCAGCTATATGACAGCTAGAAAAAATGAACTTTTTAAAAACTTCATGCAATGACTACACTCACTGGCCACTTTATTAGGAACACCTGTCCAACTGCTGCAGTTCAAACTGAGCATCAAAATGGGGAAAAGGGGGGATTTAGGTGACTTTGAATGTGACATGGTTGTTGGTGCCAGGCTATCATGTCAATTTGGACCAAATTCTCTGACAAATTACTCCAGTACCTTGTTAAATCTATTCCACAAATTAAGGCAGTTGTGAAGGCAAAAGGGGGTCCAATCCAGTACTAGTAAGGTGTACCTAATAAAGTGGCTGATGAGTGTATATTTTCAGCTTGCATTTAAATTAATTCTATCTTTTAGACTTGGCAAACAAAGCAACAACAACAACAAATATACTGGAGGGAGATACTCATCTTTTGTATACACAACATGTTGTTTCTAAACATTTGTTTTGTTTGGTTCTGTGTCATAATTTGTGAAATAAAGACTTACAGATAGCGTGTGTTATTTAAATAATAATAATGTAGTCATTACAATATTATAATAGATACTGGATTTAAGAAAAATATTAAATGATATAGAATATAGCATTTTAAAGATGTTAAGTGAATGTTAAATTCATTCATTCAGTTTATTTTCGGCTTAGTCCCTTTATTAATCTGGGGTCGCCACAGCGGAATGAACTGCCAATTTATCAAGCATATGTTTTACGCAGCGGATGCCCTTTTAGCTGCAACCCATCACTGGGAAACATCCATAGACACTCATTCACACTCATACACTACAGTCAATTTAGCTTACTCAATTCACCTGTATCACGTCTTTGGACTTGTAGGGGAAACCTGAGCACCCGGAGCAAACCCACACAAACACGGGGAGAACATGCAAACTCCACACAGAAATGCCAACTGACATACCTGAGGCTCGAACCAGAGACCTTCTTGCTGTGAAGTGATCGTGCTACCCACTGTGCCTGAATATTAAATTGTACAATACAGTATATTATAAATATAATGCAAAAACGATACACAATAATAACATAATAATAGAAACATATTTTGAGTTTAAAACCTGAAATATCATGCATCCCTATCATTTATTGCATCAGTACCAGTTAGAGTGGGTGAAGGAACACCACGAATTAAGCAAAACAGTCATAAATTGTTTTTTTAATGTTCTTAAATAGCATTCTTAAAAACAAAACGCTTGCATGTTTTGGTATCATCACATTTTTTTCCGTATTCTTTTTTTTTTCCGGCATTTAACAGCAAACATCAAATATAATTTGGCAACAGATAAGACAAAACAGTTAAGTGATTAAAAACACATGACGATCGGACAATGCAAGTATGTTCAACTAGCAACTCTAGAACCCCTTAACTTATAAAGAAAGAGTATTCCGACCATTACATCACTTTTGAAAATGTTCCCTCCCACAACAGTAGGAACTGGTAGAAATCACCCATACTACACCTTAGATCTGGCCCCATGTTTACAATACAAAAAAAAACAAACAAAAAAACATACCGAACAGTTTTCTTTTGGTTCCTTCAAATCATGGCTGCCAATGCATTAAAATAGAAAAGAGGGCATCAATATTTAACAGATTTGCAAACTAGCGTGCATCTACTACAGAAATTTGGGCAATTGGTAAGAAAAGACTTTGATAAAATCATTTTAAAAGTGTATTGCATTTCCTCCTTCATTTTAGCTTGGTAGTTTTCTGTCGCTGTACATTTTATGTACACTACCTGTTTTAAGTTTAGCAATGCTGACATTTGTCCTTCTGCTTGCTAACGTGGCATTTAATCAAAGATGCAATAAAAACTGTAATATTTAGTATTATCATTTCGAATAATAACTGTCTTCTATATTAATATACATTGCAGCATATGTGAGTACACCCCACACAAATCTGTCTTTTAAATTCATATCTTTAATAGGAAGCTATACAATAATATATGTGTGCATATACATTAGATTAGTCAGTACTGAAGCCAGATCTGGAGCTTATCTAACAAAATAACTTATGATAACGGTTCAATGACTAGTTCACCCAAGTTTATGTGTTATCGAAAAATATTCAATACAAATTTAAAAAAAATAAAAAAATAAATAAAGAAAAATCAAGAGAAGTAAAACAAATGAAATATTTTGTTGGAATATTGTATTATTTTATTTTTTTACTTGCAATATTTACTTGAATTTAATGGTTTCTTTAAATTTCTAAATATGTTTGATGACTAAAAGTTTAATTTAATAAATATATCTGTTTAATAAATCTGTTTTGTTTAAATGCATTGAATCACATTGCCTATATTAACAGAGAAATGGAGAAAAATATTCATTTTCATAATGGGGTGTACTCAATTATGCTGAGCACTGTATGTTTTGAATTGAATTTACTCCTGTGAATCAAAGCTGCAGTCTTGTCACATGGTCCTTCAGCAATCATCACCAATGTTATCATTATTAGCAAAAAGTTTCTACTTCATATATTATTTAAAACTATACATTTTCAGTCGATATTCATCAAAGAATGACAGCATTAATTATCATAAACTTTTCCAATTATTCAAAAATAGCAGTAAATAATTATCACTAATAATGAGAAACACTTCTTGAGCAGCAAATCAGCATATGAAAACATTTCTGAAAGATCATGTGACACTTAAGACAAGATTTAAAGAGATAGTTCACATAAAATGATAACTCACAATTTACGCGCACCCAAGTGGTTCCAAACATTTCTGAGTTTCTTCATTCTGTTGTACGCAAAAGAAGATACTTAAAATTGATTGAAAAACCATTGACCTCCAACAGTAGGAAAAACAAAAACTATGCACCCTATTATACACCCGGAGCAAAAAGGCGCAAGACGTATTTGGCACGATTAGTTTCTATTTTCAGACCAGCGCAACCCTAATTTTCAAATTTTGCACCACGTTGTTTAAACAGCAAATCCATTTGCTCTACTTTGTGGACTCATGGGTGTGTCAGTCTATGAAGAAGATGTGTTAAGGCGCACTGTTGGCACGTTGCTTTTCTGAAAAAAAGCAAGTCTACAGTGCAGTGCAGAGCGCGTTATAGACCTATGCAGGTTCAAACGCTTAATACACACAGGATGTACAGCAATACACAAATATCTTTACATATGAAAAAAATCAAAGCATTAAAATGTTACAAAAATTATTTTTAATATAAAAAAATGCTACCTCTATGCCTTCTTCATACATTTTTATTATATATGTCAATATTATTATTTATTATATGCATATTTATATTTGTTTTAATAAAACCGAGTCTGTCATCTGTCAAGTCTATCAAACAACATCTGTAGACTTTTATGACCTATGCATCACCATGGACATAGAAATAGGACATGTATTTGGATATACAGTAACACAGTTTTTTGAGCACACTTTGTTATTATTTTTCATTTATTTGTTTGCTGGAAATTAGAACTGAATTTAGAAATAGTTTTGATACAAATCTTTGCGCCTAACAAACGAAATTAAATATGTAGGCTAACGTATGTCTTCAGTGGAATGAGTACAACAATTTTCTGTTCCACGAAAGTAAAGGAGTAAAAAGGAAAAGTAAAGAGGCCGAATGGAGTATTTCTCGCTAGCGAAACGTTCAGTTTTTCCACTCAAGTCCACCATATAAATAACAATTGCTCCACGGCGCGACACAACAGAGATGAGACTCTGATTGGTTTAATGCATGTTATACTCAAAACACACCCATAACTTAAGAGAATCAGCACAACCCTGTTAGACCATGGGCCATGGCGCAAAGCGTATTTTTCTCTCCTTAAAATAGCTAAAGTTTATTCGGACAGGCCCCTTTGTATCTAGATTGTTAAAACAGAGACCTAAGGAAGTCAATGCTTTAAGGTTTCCAGCATTTTCAAAATATCTTCTTTTGTTTTCAACAGAAGAATGAAAAACTAACAAGTTTGTGAGCGGTATTTTCAATTTTCATATCCCTTTAAGGCTACTTGAAATTTGAATCAAATCAGTTTTTTAAGTATATCTACATGGAAAACAGTTTATTACAGCTCATATTGCAGTTTTGGTCAAATAAATATAGCCTTTGGTTAGCTGTAGAAACTTCTTTTTTAAAACAAATCCTATTTACAGCTTCTTCTTTTTTCCAAACGGTAGTGACTAAGTGCTTAAAGTCTGTATTCAGCCCTGTGCTCTCAACTTGAATAGTTTAGCGTGAATACAGCACTATATCAGGTACATTCTGAAGCACACATACAGAACTCATTTCAAGTTGAAACACCTAAACGTACACACTAAACACAAATTAAATAAGGCAAAAACATGGGACACTCCAGCAGTGAAGGTCAGACGAGCAGACAGAGAGGAAACGGTGACATCCACCATCTGTTTCCCTCTTCATCTCCGTCCAGCCCTCCTCATTTTTTGGCAAACTAAAACAGCATAATAAAAAGAAAGAGAGAAAAAAGCTAGGCCATGAAAACCATTTGTGCCTGCGAGAGCACAAACAAACTCGCTTGTCCGCATAAATCGGGCAGTTGATATTTCATGAGAAGGTTGATTCAGTTTGGCAGTGATTTGTTCAATAGCAAACATCTCTCTTTTAATACGAGAGGATTATTTAAAGAAATAAGCAAGTAGCTATGCTCGAAAACGTGCTAAAAGAAATAAGGAACGAGAGAAAATGACAAGTTCTAGAATCGAATGGGACCTTGTGCTCTCCACATGCAATAAATCTTTTCAAGGGGAAAAAAAAACATTGTTGAGATCACCGACTAAAAAGGGATGATCGATTAGCGAAAACCTGATATAACGGAATGATCAGACATGCCTCTTGCCAACAGCACAATAAATAACATCGGAATCAAACTTAAATAGTGCAAGTAAAGTGCAAGGCTATTATTGTAACCGTTATCATCGTAAGTATCAACATCTTTGTGACGAAATAAAAAAACGAAACACTGATCACATCACTTGGTATTAGACCGACGCAGTGCACTTGTCCTTGAAACAGATGAAGGAGGGACGCTCTTAATGCCGTGATCTCTGGAATGTGAGCTGAAATAGCGGAACGGCGCGCGGCTGAGACAGTGGCATGGTCCATTCACAGATTAGACAAAAGAAAGAAGGAAAAATTAAAAATACACTGCCCCTGTCACATGCAGAGGGTCATCTTTTCACAGATCTGCCACGACGAACAACCCAGACGGACACACTTCTCTGCATCACATTGACTTCTTATAGAACTATACATATATTTATAGATTTATATATAGATATGTACACAGATTTGTACTTATATACAGGAGTACGCCTGTTTGTCTCTTGTGATGATACAAAAGAGAACTCTTGTTGGCTAATGGCGTCCACTGCACACATGGAGTAAGATGTTAGGTTATTACATCAGCTATGCGAGTATGGGTTTACCACACTATTGGAGGCATGCTAAAAAGAATCTCTTCCGAAGTAAGATCCATTCAAAATTAAGATTCTGATGTCAGTGTAGCAATTTATTACAGGGATCGTTCACCCAAAGACTTTGTTCACTGTGAATTTACTGACCCTTAGGTTACGCAAGCTGTAAGTGGCTTTTTTCTTCAGTGGAACATTAAAGAAGATTGTTTTTAGCTGAAAATATAACATAAGGTTACCAGCGAGTAAAAATAAAAACTAAAATAAATATAGAGGAAAAGAATTCATTAGTACTCATGGCTTCAGATGATACACTGTAGGCTCATGAAGCAAAGCGATCAGTCTGTGAAGGAAACAGACATCATTTACAATAATATAATATAATATAATATAATATAATATAATATAATATAATATAATATAATATAATATAATATAATATAATAGCTTTAATTCACAACTTTGGCCAGTTTTGACTGCAATCATAACAGTTTGAAGTGGAAACATCCTGTTGCTTATACAATGCATTTTAAACATTGGGAATATAATAATAATAATAATAATAATAATTCCGTACATCTTATATAGCACATTTCTAGAAACCTAAAACGCTTTACACATTGGGGGAAAAACCTAAAACGCTTTACACATTGGGGGAATTTACTCACCCACCACCAGTATGCAGCATGCACCTGGATGATGCGACGGCAGCCATATTGTGCCTCACACCACACACCAGCTGATTGGTGGAGAAGTGTCAGAGTGATGAAGCCAATTATGGTATGGGGATGGTTAGGAGGCCATGATGGACAGAGGCCAGTGGGCAAATTTGGCCGGGATGTCAGGGTTAAACCCCTACTCTTTTTTTGAAGAACATCCTAGGATTTTTAACGACCACAGAGAGTCAGGACCTCGGTTTAACATCTTATCCAAAAAACAGCACTCACTGAGCAGAATAGAGTCCCCATCAATATACTGGGGGATTAGGACCCAGAAAGACTGCAGATAAAGCGCCCGTGCTGGTCTAAACTAACCACAGAGAGTCAGGACCTCGGTTTAACGTCACATTCAAAAGATGGCGCTCACTGAGCAGTATAGAGTCCCCATCAATATACTGGGGGATTAGGACCCACAATGACTGTAGATTGAGAGCCCCTGGTCTCACTAACCACAGAGAGTCGGCACCTCAGTATAACATCTCATCCGGAAGACAGCGCTTACTGAGCAGTATAGAGTGCCCATCAATATACTGGGGCATTAGGAACCACACAGACCACAGATTGGCCGCCCCCTGCTAGCCTCACTAACACCACTTCTAGCAGCAACCTAGCTTTCACATGAGGTCTCCCAAGCAGGTACTGACTGGGAGCAGCCCTGCTTGGCTTAAGTGGGCGACCATTTGAGAGCTGCGAAGATCTAGCTTTTGGAATATGTTTAGTTTAAACCTGCATAAACCCGAAACTGCATACGCAAATATAATCACTTTTTTTTTTAAATATAGATTTCAGCACATAAGATAATCACAAGGAGCAATTTTTTAAACAACAGAACATGTCCTTCCACACTTATTTTGTAGAAACATTTTTTTTCGTTACTTTATGCAACAGGAAGCTCGCACTTCATATTGTCGTAATTGTTTGCTGAGGTTGTGGATTAAAGTTCATAATTTAGTTTTAAGCTGTATTACGGTTCTTGCACACACTGATTTACTTTATAAGATCTTAAAGTGTTAGTTCACACAAAAACAAAAACGATTTTAATTACTCCAAACCTCTGAGACCTTCATTCGTCTTAAGAAAACAAATCAATATATTTTAGGTGAACTCTGAGAGCTCCCCCATCCTCCTTAGACAGCAAGGTCTCATTCAGAGCCCAGAAATGTACCAAAAACATCCTTAAACTTGTTCAATTATTTTTTTTCTACGTTCAAGAATATTGCGCATATTTATGAGAACGCTGCTGACGTATCACCTCTTACGCACATGTGCTTTGTTTACCAAAGGTAGCTGCATCCAGGGGGGAGGATAAGTCGCTGTACAGTGCTCCATATACCGACACTGAGAAGAAGAAACTGTTGAATAAAGTTGTTAGTTTTGTATTATTTGCAAAAAAAAAGTATTCTTGTAGCTTAACTTGATAATATTCTGATTGAAGCACTGAAGGCATATGGTCTGTTTTAACCATGTGTTTGGTACCTTTTTGAAGTCGAAAACCTTGCTGTCTATAGAGGAAAAGGGAGCTCTCAGATTTGACCTAATATATCTTAATTTGCATTCTGATAACGAATGAAGGTTTACATGAGGATGAATAATCAATTAAAATAATTTGCATTTTAAATGGCATTGTGGCTTAGTGGTTGGCACTGTCGCATTACAGTAAGAAAGTTGGTGGTTCGAGTCCTGGCTGGGTTAGTTGGCATTTCTGTGTGGAGTTTGCATTTTCTCCCCCTTTTGGCATAGTTTTCCGGTTTCCCCCACAGTCCAAAGACATGTGCTATGAGTGAATTGAATAAACTAAACTGAGTGTGTATGGGTGTTTTCCAGATCTGGGTTGTGGCTGGAAGGGCATACGCTCGTAAAACATATGCTGGAATTAAGGCTGCACAATATATCGTTTCAGCATCGATATCGCAATGTGATTATTTGCAATGGTCTCATTGCGAAGATATGCAATGTTGAGTCTGGATTATAATTTATCATTTCACAAGTGTTTTTTGAGGTCTGTGACTGTGTGAGGGAATGGTTTATAAAACAAAGACTATGCAGTATTATTTTACATTTGATTATTCAATCACTGTACACCTGAATATATTTCGACTCTTTGCAAAACAATATAATGCTGTTTATTTAATTTGCATATTTTTCTTCATTGAATTTGTGTCTATGCTTGTAGATTGTTTATTATATTTTATGCACCCCCTACAGAATTTTCCCATTTAATCTAAAATTATAGATTGTTTACAAACATTTATTTAACTCATCTAGTGAAATTGTATTAATATCGCAATATAAATCAAAAAAAAAAAGTATTACAATATGTCATTTTTCCAACATCATGCAGCCCTAGCTGGAATAGTTGGCGGTTCATTACCTTGTGGCAACCTCTGAAATAGAGACCAAGCCGTAGGAAAATTAACCAAAAATGAATGAATTTGCATTTTTGGGTGAACTAACACAATGTGTCATCTGAAGGCTCAGGTATTAATTTTGTTTGGTCTCCGTATGGTTTATTGTCCTCTATAGTTATTGTTATGTTCTCTAAATGCTGGTCGGTGTTAACATTCTTTTATGAAATTGTAATATTTTACCAAAGATAAAGAAGAAAATAAGTCACCTGCATCCTGGATGGTTTGTGGGTGAGTAATATAAACTGCAAATGTTATCTTTTGGGTGAACTACGGTATCCTCTTTATGAACCGGTTAGTTGATGACCAAAATAACCCAAAAGAGGCACAGCATGGTGGACCTCCTTCAAAAGGTCAGGCTAAAGTCCGCAGTATTTGTGTCAAGACACAAAAGCAAACACAAACAGAACAAAACAACAACAAAAAAAGGCAAGACAGAGCAAATAAATGCAAACATGCAGCACGCTCCCTACAGAAAGAGTTGTGTAAACGTTGCAGAGGCAAAGTGTTGAGAAGAAAAAACACCCTTCCTTCTCCAAAATGTGTTTTGCCAAAGCCTTAGGCTTATCTTTTTGGAAGAATCTCCCTGGAAATATACCAATTGACATATAAAATGTTTCTAGATCGTTCTCGATGGTTATCTTGTGCTCTCTGAACACCTTCAGGAAAGGCGATAGCTGCCCTCAACAGGCTTGTGTGCCTGCGCGCGTACAGTACACTCATATGGTACATGCATGCAGTAAATTGCTGTATATTGGGAGCAACGCTTTCACATCTGGGTGTGTGTAGTTCCTTAAAATCTAGAAATACATGTGAAATATCTGCCCCATGACGATGAGATATTTTCTCTCGAACAGTTAAAATCTACCTAGATCTAAATGAGATTAGGTTAAACAACCTGCTTATTCAAAGGAATCTACCTACCAACTTGTGTATGCTTGTGTTTATGGGCATAAGCGTGTTGTGTGCGCGTGTCTGTAAGTTGGCACGGTGCCACCATGTGGTCAATAGTTATCCAGCATGCCATCGGAAAAGAGGTTTTGCACATCCAGCATGGCCGCCAGCTCCAGCACATGTTTCTGTAGAAGGCTGCTCTCCACCATCTCCTGTTTTGGCAGAGGGGGATACGATTCTGGAAAACTCCTCGCTTCCTGTAACACATGCACAAAAACGGCATCCTCATCCAGCTGATATTGGTGGCAATATTTTGAATAAAACATTGCTTCAAAAAAGATGTAATCTTATAAAAAGTCATCTTTTTTGTTATATTTATCCTCAATGAGAGGACCTGCATTTGTTCTTTAGTTTTGCAAATGTGGCTGAAGTTTTCAGCTATTGTCAAAATGTGGTGTAAACAGCGCCACCAGGTGGTGCATAACATGACTCACAATCACAATTATTAGAAAATTCTAGATATTAATTCTAAATATAATACTGAAAAATAATCATTTATTTATTTCAATAACTTTTTTTATGTGCAAGATTCCACCGTATGCCTGCATTTCAGGATGTTAATTCAGACTTTTACTCACACTAACAAAAGAACATCTGTAATTAGTTTCTTTAGTTACAGTATTTCTATAATTGCACAAGTAGGCTTTAACCCTACTCCTAAAATCAACTCTTAACCCTTTATAGGGCACTCACTGAAATATGCATTGGAAAAACCCTGAAATGTTACATTTATGACAAAATTGTTCCTTTATTAAACAAAAATCTAAATTATATTGTAATCCGTGTCAATCGCAATATATTATTAATTACCACATACTGTTTTTCACACAATAAAGGGTCTAACCTAACCATACCACAGCACTTTTCCATGTACAGTTTTCCAATATTTAGAGTTTATTGCATCTTTGTTAAAATGACAAAAGCACAATCAATAAAAGCTTTTTTATATATTTAATTAAATTAATTTAAAACTTAAATAGTTTTTGTTTATTATGACTATATTTTAGACATTTTAGTATTATTTTATTTTATTTAAAATGTTGTGAAGTTTGAAGTGCTTTTGTTTTTCTTTTATACATTTTTTTATTTAGTAATTAATTAATTAATTAATTTAGTTAGTTTAGTTTAATTGTAGGAATTGTAAAACTAGATTATGAAATAATCAAGTATGAACTAATAGAAATATTCATATTTTTAAAAATTACAGTTTTAATTCAATAAATAAAATGACAAACATTTTAGTTTTAGTTAACAACAACCCTATGTTGTTCAAATGGCTGTCCATTGGGTTAAGTTCAGGATAAGTAAATTTTCTGAAGCCAAGATTTTAATTCTTAGTTTTCAAAATTTGTTGCCTTTTGGTAATGCAACGGTCTGTTTCAAAATACAATTTGAACATCGTCTGAATATTCTCATTCTGTGCTCAGCATAATTGAGTACACCCCATTTTGATTTTTGATTTTTTGATTTTTTATTTTCACCGAAAATATTTAGAAACTGAAAGATAATACAACTAAATTCAAGCTAAATATTCAAAAAATGACAACCTACAAAATTTAGACTAATTTTTTTTTTTGCTTTTCTTGATTTTTCCTCTTTAATTTTGTATTTAATATTTTTCTACAACATATAAATGTGGGTGTACTAGTTTTTAGACCTATATCGTAAGTTATTTTGCTAGATAAGCTGCAGATTTGGCTTCAGTACTGACTAATCTAATGTATATGCACAAATTTAATATTGTATAGCTTCCTATTAAAAATAAGAGTTTAAAGGAGAGATTTGAGAGGGGTGCACTCACATATGCTGAGCACTGTATATACGAAAATACATTTATTTATGCATTTGAACTGTGCTACATATATGAACTCATCAAAATCAGTGGCTCCGTCACCCTGCACATTTTTATGTCTCTTTTATTTGACAAACAAGGATCAGTTCATGGACCTCTCAAAATAGGCCGGGTACCCCGAGGACTGGAATTGAAAACTACTGGTATAAATGGACAAACTCAAAAATGATCTGATTCATAACTAACTCCTTATTTAATAAAAGCTTCATGAGACAAATATGACTATCATCTTACTGATCATCATTACTAATCAGATTGTGTGTTATTTAATATGATCGGGTCTAATATTCCTGGATTTGAGTCTCACCCGGAAGAGCTTGTGTAACCGGAGCGCGGAGGAGCAGAACACGAAGCGGATCATAAGCAGACGCAGAAACTCATCACCATAAAACTGCAGATACGCCTGATCTGGAAGAGAGTCAATGGAAAAGTTATGAAATATAAATATGTCCTTTGGTCCAATGTATCACATACACCATTTAAAACCTTCATTAAAAACTGCATAATGTGTTTACTTGTGTTAAGTTTGATTAATATTTGAAGTTGCTTAATGTCCTAAAACATTAAATTGTGGAAAAAAAAAGGAAAAAAAAATACAAGAAATCAGTAAGGGGCAAAACTTTTTACACCACTCTGAACACTACCTGACAAAAATCTTGTCGACTATCCAAGTTTTAGAACAACAAATAATGACTTGACTTCTAGTTGATCATTTAGTATCGGAAGTTGCTTATGTGAAAGGCAAAGGCCTCTAGATTACTAGATTTACCAAACTAAAATATGATCATGCATCATATTGTGTTTGACTCCCATAAGCTTGGGAAACTGCCTCCATACATCTCAACAATGACTCAGATAGCTTATTAATAAAGTCATCTAGAATAGCAAAAAAAGCCTTCTTGCAGGACTCCCAGAGTTCAACAAGATTGTTTGGATTCATCTTCAATGCCTCCTTCTTCATCTTACCCCAGACATGCTCAATAATGTTCATTTCTGGTGACTGGGCTGACCAATCCTGGAGCACCTTGACCTTCTTTGCTTTCAGGAACTTTGATTTGGAGGATAAAGTATGAGAAGAAGTGCTATTCTGCTGAAGAATTTGCCCTCTCCTGTGGTTTGTAATGTAATGGGCAGCACAGATGTCTTGGCACGTCAGGCTGTTGATGTTGCTATCCATTCTGCAGATCTCTTGCACACCCCCATATTGAATGTAACCCCAAACCATTTTTCCTTTACCAAACTTGACTGATTTCTGTGAGAATCTTGAGTTCACGTGGTTTCCAGTAGGTCTTCTGCAGTATTTGTGATGATTGGGATGCAGTTCAACAGATGATTCATCAGAAAAATCTACTTTCTGACACTTTTCCAAATGATCAACAAGAAGTCAAGTTATTATTTGTTGCTTTTACAACTAGGATTGATGACAAGACTTTTGTCAGGCAGTGTACTTTTAAAAAATAAATTTGTTATGCTAATTATCCTAATAAGCCAACAATGCATGCATAAACCTGTTTTTATATAAGATTAAAATTTTGATTGTAAAGTTATTAATACAGCTAGAACGAAACAAAAGGTGTACATAAGCTTTACCTATAACTCGTGAACTTGTGATCATCTGGCCAATGTCATGGAAAACCTTCCGCAGGAGTTCCTGGGCTTTTTCCCACAATCCATAACGCATGCTGCTCAGTCCACAGACAGATAGGAAGCCCATGAGGGGGTTGTAAAGGAAGAGAGTAAACAGACTCCCACGCTGAGACTGGTCTATGAGCGAGCCAAGAAAGGACAACAACAGTGTTAAAAATACAATAGAAGAGCAGCATAATAATAGAAAAATGCTACTTTAAAGAAAGAAAGAAAAAAAGCTTAGCAAATATTGAAATGTTTGATGTCTCAACACATTAGCACAACAAAAAAGAGACCTTGCATGCTCTTCGGATATACTGTTGGAGAAAGCAGGCAAACAAGGGGCTGGCCGAACAGATTGGAGAAATTCTGTGGTGAGACAGATAAAAAGAGTTATATTACATGACAAATACAGTATCTTTACATTTCAAATTCTAATTTTGTCACATACATAATCATACACAGTACAGCACGTGTTTAAATGCTTTTTAGGACTCTCCTAGATTTTAATATATATAATCATATAATCATTCATTTTCCTTCAGCTTAGTCCCTTTATTCATCAGGGGTCGCAACAGCGGAATGAACCGGCAACTTATCCAGCATACAGTTGAAGTCAGAATTATTAAACCTCCTGAATTATTAGCTCCCCTGTTTATTTCTTTCCTCAATTTCTGTTTAACGGAGAGAAGATATTTTTAACACATTTCTAAACATAATCGTTTTAATAACTAATAATAACTGATTTATGTTATCTTTGCCATGATGACGGTAATGACAGTAAATAATATTTGACTAGACATTGTTCAAGACACTTCTATACACCTTAAAGTGATATTAAAAGGCTTAACTAGGTTAATTAGGTTAACTAAGCAGGTTAGGGTAATTAGGCAAGTTATTGTATTATTAGGTCTCATTATTAGGTTTCCTGTGATATTTAATAATTTTGCAAGTGATTATTAACAGTGCAAGGAACATTTAAAGTATTTGTTATTATATTTTTTTTTTTTCTTCAAAAGAAAGTCATATTTATTTTAGTCTGGCTGAAATAAAATACAATTTTACATTTATATAAATGATTTTAAGATCAATATTATAAGCTCCCTAATAAAATTATTTTTATTGGCTACAGAATGTCCAATGACTTGCCTAGTTAAAATAATTAACCTAGATAAGTTTAATACTAGTATCTTACAAAATAACTAGTAAAATATTATGTACTGCCATCATGGCAAAGACAAAATATCTAAATGAAAGAAATTAGTTATTAAAACTATTTGTTTATGATTATTTTAAATGTATTGAAAAAAAATTTATTTTTCACAGGAAGAATTATAGTTTTGCCTTCAACAGTGAGTATTATAAGCTCACTGGAAAATAAATATCACATACGAATGATGTGTATATGACACTTGAAATATTGTTTATTTTTATAGCCAGTGATGGGCAAAAATACACTAAAATGTATTTCAAATTAAAATACCAAATACCTCAATTTTAAATGTATCAAAATAAACTACAAAATACAGAGGCCACAACAAGTATAAAAAAAACAGTATTTTGCATTTTAAAAATATTACGAAATACTTTTACATGGGAGTATAACATTTCTTTGCAAACCTTCTATCAGTAGGCATATTCAATCAATTTGTTCACCATTAAATTGACTTAGTGAAGTAAACAATGTTTGATAACAACAGCAAGTTTAAGTCAGCCACTGTAGGACTTGTTTTTATGTTGTTTGTCTTATTTTCTTGGCATCTATATCAGCAATTCATTCAAAACTACTATTACATGTGCAGTTTACCCATCTCCCAAGATTTTTTTTAGTTTTGGTCATTTAACTGGAAAAGTCTCTCCACCTTATTGAACACCAGTACACCATCTTTAAGTGTTTAATTATTCGAAAAGTTCGTCTGAATTCCCACCTGCAGCACTGAGACTGAGAATGATTATTTGGCCAAGGCTCCACATCCTGTTCTTAAGGACTGATATTTTATTCCATCTCATTTCTTAAGCAAAGATGCATCATTTCCATCCATACTACAAGCGTTGACCACATTTCGTAATAAATTTTGTTTTATGACCTCAGGCTAAGGCAAATAACTGAGAAAGCATCAACCCGAGGGAGCATTTTATGCTGTCAAAGTATTTCACAGTATTTTAAAAATACAAAAATACAAGACACTAAAGTATTTTGATACAAAATATGAACCCATTTTCTTAAACCTAATCAAATACAAATTACAAAATACTATTTTGTATTTAAAATATGTATTTGAATTACTTGTATTATATATACTGCCATCCCTGTTTATAATCAGCTTATTTATTTATTTTAGTTTACTTTTTAATAATTTTAGGCGGCATGGTGGTGCAGTGGGTAGCCACACAGCAAGAGGGTCGCTGCTTCAAGCCTCGGCTGGGTCAGTTGGCGTTTCTGTATGGAATTTGCATGTTCTCCCCATGTTCGTGTGAGTTTCTTCCGGGTGCTCCGGTTTCCCCCACAAATCCAAAAATGTGGTACAGGTGAATTGGGTAAGTTAAATTGTCCGTATAGTGTATGTGTGTTAAAGAGTGCATATGGATGTTTCCCAGTGATGGGTTGCAGCTGGAAGGGCATCCGCTGAATAAAAAATATGTTGGATGAGTTGGCAGTTCATTCCACCGTGGCGACCCCATGATTAATAAAGGGACTAAGCTGAAAAGAAAATGAATGATTGAATTTTAGTAATTTTATTAGGAGAAATTTCCACTTTTATAAGCTGTGTGTTTTTTAGATACTCATACTGAGCCTTTTAAGAATTCTAACATTAATCTTACAAATTTGGAACTAGATAAAAACTTTAAGAGTAAATTCGCTCTACCTAAAGTGAATGTGTTATAAATGTACACAAGGGGGCGCTGCATTACTAATCTAAAGCAGCCGTCTATGGAAAATCATTTGAGGAAGAAAAACTGGAAACAAAGGGTGATCAAATCAGTCTCTGTGTTAAACAAAAACCTACAAGAGTGCTGTATTAAATTTCTGCATTAAAGGTGTCCTACTGTTGATTTCTTACTCTTCTTCTCATGAAGATCTCAGATCGCCTTATTTATAGAGCAACCACATGGCAGCTCTTGAATAATGAATGGCCTCATGATGTCACAGATGCTGCAATGATGGACGAAATGTGAGCGTGTGACAGAAAAGAAAGGCGATGGAGAGCTGAAGTCTCACCTTATAAGCTGTGCTGTTGGAGGAGTCGACAATGATAAACAGAGGTTTCCTAGTGAAGGGGAAAAGGTCTCCTGGGTGGAGGCTGAAAAACACACATTTGCGCATGTATGCGGGTTAAAATAACAGCTCAGTGTCTCGTATGCATAGTAAGCACATTATAGTTTCTATGTACAATAGGCTTGGTTGGCATAGAATGGGTGTCAATGAAGGCTCACCAGTGCATCTCTTTTTGTGCCTGGTTTCTTTTCTGCACCGTCTCACCATTCACCACATCTCGGTTAGTATTGGTCAGGACACCTCCAAAGTCATAAGGTCCTGTAGATTAAGAGAAACATTAGAATGTTAATATTTAATAAGAGTGGTCTCCTAAATAAAATAATGAATGCCTTCTGTGAAGATGTAGATAAATGTAGATTTTCTGTGGATAAGTGTTTGATTTGTGATAAGCGAAGAAACATGCTCATATTTATTATTATTATTATTAATAATAATAATAATAATAATAATAATAATAATAATAACAATAATAATAATAACAACAATAATAATAATAATATGCCGGAAAATGTCAATCTATAATCAAATACAAGTGAAAAGCTAAGAAATTTAAATATTATATTATATTACATTATTCATTCATTTTCATGTTGGCTTAGTCCCTTTATTAATCCGGGGTTGCCTGAGCAAAATGAACCGCTAACTTATCCAGCAAGTTTTTACACAGCGGATGCCCTTCCAGCTGCAACCCATCTCTGGGAAACATCCACACACACATTCACACACTACGGACAATTTAGCCTACCCAATTCACCTGTACCGCATGTCTTTGGACTGTGGGGGAAACCGGAGCACCCGGAGGAAACCCACACGAAGGCAGGGAGAACATGCAAACTCCACACAGAAATGACAACTGACCCAGCCGGGGCTTGAACCAGCGACCCAGCGACCTTCTTGCTGTGAGGCAACAGCACTACCTACTGCGCCACTGCCTATATTATATTATATTATATTATATTATATTATATTATAGGTAGTCATGGTGTACATGGTTTTCTATGCATTTTAACAAAAAATTAAATAAATCATAAACTGTTGTTTGTCCTTTTTGTCAATTAAATTTGTTAACTGCAAAAATATAAATGTTAACAAAGTTTAGTGTTTTCCTCTCATCAATATAATTTTTTTCTCATTTTTGATGGTTTATTTAACATATAACTAACAAAAAAAACACAACAAAAAATAATGTACAAGGGCAGATACAGAATTTTCTTTTTGGCCAATACTTAATATTTGATTGGATTGAAAATTAGACATTACTATAAGCAAAAATTTCTGTTAATGTATTTACATCATATCAGTCTGTGCTGTCTTCTGTTTTAAATATGAAACATCATAAATAATTAGCCAGGTTTCAAATTAGGTGGGTTTCCATCAAGTTTTTAGAGCTTTAGAGTTGTTAGTATTGGTCACCTGGCAACCAATAGTAAATAAGGTGAGCATAATGGAGATGATTATTAATCACATGGGTGTACTGTTCGCTACATCAGAGCTTTTTCGGCACTTGCGTTTCCCTCTTCCATTACTCGCATTACCCTTCTTTGCCAAAACACCTCATGTAAGTGCAAAAGCATATTTAAATTTGAAATGACTGTTTTCATTATTTTTCTCATGCGATACTTTAAAATGCGCATTAACACAGGGGGATGTTAACCCAGCTATTGAGTCCTCTAATTCCTCTAATCACACTAGAACATGAATCAATACTGAGTAAAGAACATGTGTGCTTAAAGAAGTCCCCAAGAAATCAAAAATAACCATATGATTATGTTCGCTCACTTTGCTAGTTTTGTGGTGAACAAGTCATCTGTGCATGTCATTAAGAGAAAAAAAGTTTGCGCTTCTAATCTTTAATGGAAATCTGAAAATGCATGTCCTGTTTTTTTCCTGTTTGTTAGCAACTGGGCGTGGCTAACATACTTAACCACGCCCCTCCAACTGTCAGTTTTTACAACAAACAGAAATGGCGATGCCTGAGATGCCTACTTTACTATATGGATGGCTTACGTAAAACTGACTTTCTTGTTAACTTCCAGCCACAACCGTGTCTGATCTGGCAACAACCCTGTTTTATGACCAAAACAAGACATATTTATTCACAAAGTGTTTATTCGGATATCCGACCAATGTTGAAACAAAAGAATACAAGAACAAAGCATTTCAAACTGATATTAAGCATTTCAAAATAGCTATATCAGCCTGGATTCGAATCCACTATCCCTGCATGGTAGTCGGGAAGCCTTACAGCTCCACTAAACCACTTGAGTTCAACTCTACAAAGTGGGGTTTAATCCCTTAATTTGCTCAACTTTTCTTTGCTAAAGCGGTTCCAGTGCAATACATAAAAACTGACCAATAGGTGTCACTGAAGAGTGGGGTTTTGAAACGTTTCGAAGCTTTGACACATTTGCTTCGACGGTTTTAGTGTTTCATGAAGCCTCGCTTTGCCCACCACTACTTTACTACATCCATTTAACTTGCAGTAGAAAAAAAAGCCACAAGCACTGTTTTCTCATTTTATATTCCGTTTCTCTAGAAATTATGTCACAATAGGAAAAAAAGTTAACGGTCGCATCTTCCAGTTCATGGGAACTTTAATTAGTGTCTATAATCAGTGAGGACCATCTGCAGCTGTGTGTAATCAAAGCTCATGAACAGCAGGTGTGAGGTGCTGAGGTTTATGGGATGTGTAGTCTGGTTCAGTGGCAGATGTGATGTGTAGAGCGTCCTCTAGTGTGTCTGGTGGGCACTCAACTTGGTGACTATATAAAGCTGACATGCAGACATGACAAATGACTAATTTGATTGACTGAACAGCATTCCAAGAGCGCTTACATTTACAAGACACTTCTGTAAACATTACGAAAACAATATTCCAGATCGTCTGGACTGAAAAGCAATGTGCTAAAAACACAATGGTGTACCTTCACTCTCAGAGCGTCCAGTGGGGAAAACTCCAGTGGCAGAGAGATACACCAGCAGGACACTATTGGCCGGCAGCTCCTAGCAATATAAGAATCGGTGAGAGAATAGAAAACCTTTAATGACTAGAATGAAAAAGTAAATCCATTTAATCAGCTAATTAAATGAGAACATTTACAATACTACAAACAGGAAAGCAGGGTCACAGCAAGCATAATTATTAAGTTCAGTGCTACACTGCCAGAGCATCTCAGTGCAGCCCTTAAGACAAAATATATTTCAAAATGCAGCATTTAAGAACTCATCTTTGCATGCAGACACACACACCATAGCTAATGATAGGAAATGTTTCCCGAAGCACATGCAAGATCCTATGACAATTATTCATCTAAACAAAACATGATGCAAGAAAAAGAAAAGAGCCTAAAAATAGTGGTGTCTGAATGTTAAAAATGAACACTGCACAAGCATGTAAGATCTGAGTCATGTGTGCGTGTGGGTTTTCCTCACACTCCTGAGGTGCTACGCTTCAGCGGAGCAACAGGCAGAGCCGATAGTAACACAGTAACACCCCTGTAGCACTCCATGCTGCCACACTCACAATCACACATGAGGCAACACTCAAGACAACACAACTCCAACATCACCATAATGAACTGATAATACAAGAAACACAGCTTTAAAACATCTTTTTGATGTTTGTCTCATATTTTTGAAATTATAATGAGCTATTGGGGCTGTGTTGATGTATTTTGTACAGAAAGAGGTCTTCGGAATTTGTGAAAAATCCATTTTTTTAGTAGCTATAATTTTAGACATTTTTTACACAGGGATTTATAATAATTCATAGCTATGAGCTGAATCACAACATTTGATTTCAAGCTAATATATCTACGGGGGAAACAATACTGCATACTGCATATCAAGTTTATTATCAAAGATGCATAGATGCAAAGATGAAGTATTTTGGTATTTTTAAAGAGTAAGAAGATGATCAAGCTATTTACAGTCCTAAAGATCTTATTTTTGTGTGTGTGCTCTGCAGATGGGTTAACCATACGTTTAAAGGGGACCTATTTAACCCCTTTTACAGGATAAGCCTTTGGTGTATGCAAAGTTTCAGCTCAAAATACCGTCATATAATTTATTATAGCCTCTAGAATCTACCCATTTTGGTGCATGAATACATTGTAGATGTTTTTGTAGCTTGTGGTTGTAAATGCTACTTCTCCCTGCACCCTATTCCCACGTGTGTGTCCGCTTCTCATCATGCTTTACGTCAGATAAACAGCACTTTGATGAAGCTGAAATACAGCTCAATAGTAAAAAATACCAAGTTTAATTGATGTACTTGAGGTGGAGCTTATTCAAGCCTTTCTGAAATGATGAGTCTTACACAAATGCCTTGCAGTACACACACACACATGGTGATTATATTGGTTAAAAATTACATGGCGAATTTACTGTCTGACAAACATGCTGTTTTAAAACGTTATAATCTTCTAAAACATAAAAGTCACAGAAAGTTGTAACAAATTCTGTGGACATGTGTATACATGTTAATATACAAACATGGCGCCTGTCAATCGATTAAATGGGTAGGGAAAACTACACTCCTACGTCACATTTCTGTGGGCCTCAAAATCACTGGGATTTGGGTCCTATTTTAACATCAGGAAATAAAAAAAGAGACTTGCTGGGTTTATATCAGTCCAATTTGACAGTGGACACACTATACAAACAGTTTGTTCGGTCCAAATAGCAACAGACATCAGTCTGTCTATGGCAGAGGTGTCCAAACTCGGCCCTGGAGGGCCGGTGTCCAGCAGATTTGAACTCCAACTTGCCTCAACACACCTGCAAGAATGTTTCTAGAAAGCATAGTAAGAGCTTTATTAGCTAGCCCATGTGCGTCTGATTGGGGCTGGAACTTTGCAGGATAACGGCCTTCCAGGACCGAGTTTGGACACCCCTGATCTATGGGTCTTAAGTTTAAGTGTTTACCATATTTACTTTTACCATTTCTTATTAGAGCTGTGTTATATTGTGAAGTATAATTCAAATTTATAATAGCTGTTTACAATTTTCTATACATTAAACCATACAAACATATTTATTAAAGGTATTAATTTGTGTGGTGAATTCAGAAATCATTCAATATTGTGATCCAGAAAGCAGTTCCACATTTTTTTGGTGAAAAAAAAAAGTATTTACTTTAAAGAAAAATCTATTTTGAAATTTTGAAATGAAATTACATATTTTTTATCTTTATTATAAACTTAATTATTATTTAAAACCCTTACATTTGGTCATTTATCAATATGCTAGCGTACTACATGGCACAACTTTTAATATCAACTGGACGTAAACGACAGCATGGATTATTAACAATGAACTGACAGGTGCTAAAAAGAGCCAAGACATCAGCCAAACCTTGAAGGAGGCAGACAGGAAAGTGTAGAGCTGGCTGAAGGTTGGTTTGTAGAGGAGATATTTATGAGGGTTCTCTCTCTTGGCCGGCTTTTCATTGGGCTCCTATAATGAGAGAGATAAATGAGTGAGAGAGGAATCGAGAGACACAGAGAGCAGGCGGAGCGAGAAACAACAGTGAGAGAGACACCGAGAAAGGTGAAGTACTGAAATAGCGAGGAAGGAAGGGTGAAAATACTCAGAAACACTCAACATAGAGAGTGACAGGGAGAGTGTAAGAGTCTTCTCTTACAAGTGTCCCTGGTTTGGAGCTTTGCGTAGCCAGGTTCACCGGTTCCCTCTCAAGCGCTTGAAGCATTCTAAACATATCGATGGTCAGCTCGCTGAACTTCACCTGCAAACCAAAAGAAACCCAATCATTGCAACAACAAAAAAAGGACTGAGATAAAACACGTTAGATAAACCTACACCACAAATTTGAAGTGTCTAATCATTTACATAAGAAAGAACTGCTTGAATTCGACATATTATGTAACTAGTTAGGTGTTTTGCTGTACTGTACTCCCACCTGGTTATTACAGTTGCCAACGATGAGAGCATCTGCCAAGGTGAGCTGGCCAACCACCATGCCCTGCTCCAGAGGGGGCACACCTCCCTCCTGCAGCCGATTGGAAAGGACCACCACAGCATTGTCATCATTCAGGATCATCAGAGGATCGGCCTGTGTAGAAATAAACAGTACATTTGTGGATTTGTAATGTAATGTATTTTTTATTTATTGCCATGTCAGCAACCAAGGCTATTTTCATGGCAAGAACATTTCAATATTAAATAGACAATTAAAAACAACAAACAAATTAATACATAAATTAAATAAGATTTATAGTGTTAATACATGACAAGAATTTTTCCTGGTGTCACTTTGTTAAAATTGTCCTTTTTTAAAATTGTTCATTTCTTTAATAAAAGTCTTCTGGAATCATTAAAGGACAGTCCAGTAAAATGTGTACATTTTTGTAAAGGTTTAAACATATTTGACAAACAAAAGTGTTTGTTTTATACAGTCTAACAGGAGGCACTAAACCCGGCCTTTAAGTAACAATCAAGATCATTTACACTGGAAAAAAATCTTGCTCCCTTCTCATGTTTAGTTGAATCAAATCAAATTATGTTGCAATCTTAACTTTCATTAGTCAAACTGACTAAAAATACGAAGGTAAACATATTAAAATATTAATATCAAAATAAGATTATTAATGTAAAGTATTAAAGTATTAATAAAGTAAAACATTTGTTGTCATGACTTTTTGTCATATCATTTTTACAGAGTAAGAATAGGAATAGTGGTCTTAAAAGACCATGTTTGACTTGTTGACATGTTTTGTTAGTATTGTTAAGGGATTGTTTACACAAAAATAAAGATTTACTTACTATTTACTCTCCCTCAAGTGGTTCCAAACCTTTATGAGTTTCTTTCTTCTGTTGAACACAAAAGAGGGCATTTTGAAGAAAGTGGAAAACCATGGACTTATTACCTAAATACTAATTCTATGAAAGTCAATGATTTAAGTTTTCCAGCTTTCTTTGAAATACCTTCTTTTGTGTTCAACAGAAGAAGAATCTCAAATAGAACAGTGAGTAGTTGATGACAGAATTTTTATTTTGGGGTGAATTTTCCTTTTAAGTTAAAGGGTTAGCTCAACCAAAAATGAAAATTCAGTCATTATGAATTAGGGTTTAAAATGCATTGGTAAACAGCAGAATGAACCAACCATTACTTTCAGATCTAATCCCAACACTAAGAGCAAAATAAAGTGTATAGTGGGTGTTGCCCAGGACTGGGGGTAGTCCTATGAAACACCCAGTATACACTATGGCCGACTTAGTTTGTCCAATCCACCAACATCGCATGTCTTTGGACTGTGGGGAAAATGGGATCATATCTGTTTAATGTTTAAGACTTTACATAACCCGACTTCACCATTAAATCAGTTTGTAAATATTAGAACGACTGCTCATCAAACTACTAGAGGAGGTGACAGAGGGGACTGCATTATTCCTCTCAAAAAAAGTAAATTCAGTCAATCTGTATTTTCAGTGAGAGCTGCTAGGGAATGGAACTCCATCCCACCAACAATGAGAAGATCATGCACTTTTCGTTCTTTTCAGTCTCATGTTAGAAATTGGTTATTGACAAATCAGCATTGTCAGCATTAGTACTGTATTCTTGACACATTTGTACTGTTGTATTTGGCTTTTTGTCCTCTGCTGCCATCAGTCTGTTCTTTTTTTTCTTTTCTTTTTTTCTTTACTTTTTTAACTGTATTTTTTATGAAAGTGTATTTAATGTTTAATGTTGTGCTTCTATTTTAGGTGTGACTTTTTTAACATTCTGTAAAGGGTCTACGGATGAAAAATAGCCATTCTTGGCTAATTCTGGCACATTTTACAGTAATGTTTATTAATGTGCATTCACCCTGTAAACAAATAAACTAAACTAAAAAAAACTCAGAAAAAAACCCAAACAGGCATGTTGAGAACTTGCTCCACACAGAAACACCACCTGGTCCAGCCAGGACTAGAACCAGTGACCCTCTTGCTTTGAGGCAACAGTGCTAAACACCATGCTGTTCAAATATCATACTGCCATGTATCCAAACTGTTATTGCTCTTGTTATTTCCCTTATAGTTGCCATTAAAAGTTAATGCCATTAAAACATTAAACAGAATTAAAAGTTTCTCACATTCACAGAAGTTTAAGGAGTGGGTCAAAAAATAATATTATACAAAATTAGTTTATTTTCCTCTAAACATTAGCAATAGGTAGAAAAAAAGATATTACATTACATCCTATTTCACATGGCAAGTCACGGCATTATGAAAGTAATATGGATTCTGAATGTCATTTCCTGGTGACTTGTGTGCATTTGTACTGATGCCGCTTTTATGTATGCTTTAAAAAATTCCAAAAGCCCACCTCCACAAAAGCTGCTACTTCCTGCAGCACCAGATTCCACTCTAACTGGTCCTCAGTGTTGAAGCGCTGGGTGTAGTCCTCAATCTCCTCCGAAAGTTCCTGCAGAATTCACCGCAGGTGCTCTCAGACACAACAATAAACAGCAAACCGTGCTTATTCAAACAGTAAACGGCATACTGTGAGTATGGGGATTACTCCTTTGTGAATCCAAACATAAAACACAACAGAAAGATGCTTAAATAAAAAAGGAGGAAATTTTATTTAAAATAAAATAAATAATAAATTAATAGATTTTTTAAATGCTATATTTTTTACAAAATGTATATGATTAATGGATAAACAGTATGCAATTTGACAGTGCCAAAATTGATGAGGCATGAATTTTGTCTTTATTCCAGCAGCATAAGTGGCCAACACACTGTCTGTGCTGAATTATATTTTTTTGGCAAGAACCTCCGTTCAAATCAAAATCTATAGTAAGCCATAGACGAAATAACTGGTCTATTTGATCTGCTGTCCTTTACTTACCTTCACTAACACCTTAACCAGGTCCATCTTGTTGAGCAACAGACAAACAACAATAAACCGAGCGTAATACCTCAGCTTTTTTACAACCAGCTCTGGCCTGTGCAAAGAAGATGGGACAAGATTAATCAACAGTATAAGATAGAAATATAAGTTTGTTACTTTGTTCGTTATGATTTATTTTAGCTTCTTTTCACCTGTCTTCTTTGTTGACCTGGTGGTAATATGACCGTTGGCGAATTGCCGAATAGAAAGAGAAGGCTTCATTTAGGTAGCTTGTTTCTGAAGTGCGGAGGCTGAAAAAGAAGAATATGATAAAGCTAACAACATCAAAAAGAGAAACATGCAGAATAAATAGCTGGGTTAAAAAGGCTCCTTACTAGTAATGGTAGTACAACTGGCCAATTTTTGAGGCCACTTCACCTATCTGCCACCTCTTAAGACCATACCGGTTGTCCAGGACTTGTCTATTCTCCAGTAATGCAAAGCCAAATAAGAAATCATCTGTTATTAATGTTGACATCATTGGTGCAGAAGAACAATCAGAGGGAAGTCTGACCATGCACGTTAAATCTTTAGATCTACAAGCCAAGGAACCAACTTTTATTTCTGAGCTTCTGATAAAAAAACAAACCTTTCTGTTTCAAAAATAGCTCTATCTAGAGGGCTGACCTGTGCTGCTGCTGAAACTTCCACAGCTTGGTGTAGACGTCAAACGTTCGGCCAAAATAGGACTGCCACTGCTTGTGTCCATATTGAGGCAGATCCCTGCAGGAGTGTGAGAGAACAAACAAGAGAAACGAAGCCAAATTCAGTAAAATGATACGTTCTCCTCAATTGCTGTTACTCAAGCCTCAATGTAATGCTTTTAGGAATTTTTGACATTAAATGGTCAATTAAATGATCAAGTTTTTGTGTTTAAACAGTCAACATTTGGACAGGAAGATATGCCACTGGAATTAGAAGTAAGAATTAGTATGGAGAAAGTATATAGTAAGGATTGCTTGATTGCTTGATATCATCAATTTGTATTTGGAAAGACCATACTGGAATTCGGTACCAACCAATACTGGAATTTTAAAAATGGCCATTTCCCGCTAATTTGAGACACTGTTAAGCATGTTCTTTTACTGCTGATTCGCCACTGTATTCACAGGCTCAACAGAAATGGCTGATTGGTCATAAAGGTCATCAGTTCACAGAACTCACCGCAGTTAACGGAGTGTAACCACAGATACAGGGACACTGGAGCATTTTAAAGCTGTGATTCATCACTGGATCACTCATATGTGAGCTTTTAGACAAACCAGCTGATCGACCTGACTTTGAAATTCTTAAGTGTCCCTATATTTGTAGTTACACTTAGTAAACAGTGGTGAGTTCGGTGAACTAAACTTCTCGGCCAATCACAGTCATTTCTGTTGAGCGCAATGGCAAATAAGCCATCAGGAAGCAAGCTCAACATCGGGAAATGGAGGTTTTTAAAACTTCAGTACCGATTGATATTGAATTCCAGTATTGTGACAACCCTACTAGACCATAATACCACAGTATGGATATTAAAGTGATAATATATACAACAGGTTCCAAACAATTGTCAGGAGGAAAATCTATTCTTAGTAATGAATGCAATAATAAGTTCATACATCAATTCTCCCAGTCACATAACTCAATTACTCATAGAGGAAAGTTTTTAAGGGGTTCTATAATAGTTAACATCCAGGTGATATTTGCACCTTTTGTAAGAATGAGTGTGAAGACATTTGTCACTTGTTTTTGTCATGCAATGTATCATAATTGTTTTGGAATGATCTAAGTTCATATTGCTTTTCCAAGGTTAGTATGAGTGGTAGTTTGCATCTTAAGGATGTTATTAGTAATTTTGAAAACCAAAACAAGTCGTTACAAGCCACTGTGAACTTTCTTATACTTGCTGGGAAATTTTACTTTCACAAACAGAGGTTCCTTTAAAAAAATCTATTTTTATAGACTTTCTATGTGAAATAGAACATTACATTAAATCATTAAATTTTTTTGTTAATATTATGAGATACACTGCAAAAAAGTTTTTCTTACTTAGATTTTTTGTCTTGTTTCTAGTCTAAATATCTACAAATTCTTAAATCAAGAAGCATTTTCTAGACAAGCAAAACATTTTGTCTTGTTTTGAAAAAAATAATATGCCAAAATTAAGTGAGTTTTTCCTTAAATCAAGCAAAATAATCTGCCAATGGGGTAAGCAAAATAATCTTATTAAATATCGCAAAACAATATTATTTTGCTTACCCCATTGGCAGATTATTTTGTTTGATTTAAGAAAAAAACTTTTTTATTGCATTATTATTTCTTTTAACTTTTTTAATGTACTTTTTGGTTTTGCTCTTTATCTTGTGTCTCTAATGTGAATATTGTGTAAAGAAGCTATTCACTTTTACTGTATTCTGAGTTGTATTATACAGTTTCTTAAAATAAAAAAATAAAAATAAAAAAGAGATACTATATACGAACAAATAAATATTACAAATAATAACGAACAATTTGTGAAGCACTGGTAAACGTTAAAACAGCAACGTGTTAAAATGTATTTACCAATTGTTTAAAAATAATATATACCGCTATTTCCAGTACTATCCAGAGTATTCATACAGAATATAAAAGTCACAATGCAATCTAGTTCAGAGGCCTAGATTTATCCACTGGTTGATGATTGGATGATGGCAGATTTGAAGGCAAGCTGACATTTCATTTTAGGAAGGGACTTGGTTTAAATTTGGACTAAATGACTTGGGAAGTCCAGAAAATGTCACCAGAAAGATCACACACATATAGACAAAAACAAGGATTTTAATAATAGATGAAGTGATAAAAAAAATTCACTTTGTGGGAGCGTCTCAAAGACAATTTGAATGAGTGACTAAAATCAAGACCCTTGTAAATAACAATAACCTTATTTGATGTTAAATAAAATGTGCAATCCTATCACATTTACTTTTTAGGGGCTATTTAACCCTGCAATTATGATGCAATTTCAATCTGATCACAACAAAACTAAACGCAGAGGCAAAACGTGTACTTCCAACCACTTTCTGAGGTTGAAAACGCATTTGATCGGCTTGCATTAAGAGCATAAACAATCATAGGGCTGAATGCATTCAAACAGTCACAAAAGATCACTTTGCAGACCCAACATGTAATTTTCGTAGGTAGTATTCTAAGAAATGCACCAAAACAATACGGATTATGATGAAAATCATAGTTGATCATACACTTTTTTTTCATTTGATTGCTTTCCTGCTTACTAATATGCCATATAACATGGACTATGTTGTTACGGTGGCGCAATGGGTAGCACAATTGCCTCACGGCAAGAAGGTTGCTGGTTCAAGTCCTGGCTGGGCCAGCTGGCATTTCTGTGTGGAGTTTACATGTTCTCCTTGTGTTCGCATGGGTTTCCCCCGGGTGCTCCAGTTTCCTTCACAGGCCAAAGGCATGTTGTGTAGGTGAATTGAACCCCAAAGTGTATGTAAGTAAATGCAAGTGTGTATGTGTGCTTCCCAGTGGTGGATTGCAACTGGAAGAACATCCGCTGCATAAAACATATGCTGGATAAGTTGGCGGTTCATTCCGCTGTGGCGACCCCAGATTAATAAAGGGACTAAGCCGAAAAAGAAAATTAATAAATGAATGAACATGAACTATACATACGAAAGTAGTGTATCAATTTATTTAGAGAACAAAAAATGAAGCATGGAGAATCAGATAATGCTGTTTCCCTTGTATCTCCACACAATACACAATAGAACCTGCTTTTTGAATATGATCGAGGTCCTATGACTCATTGCTTTAATGACTGGTTTGTTTTACAAACAGTTGTATTAAAACCCACGTATAAACCATTTCTACCTTGACACTCATAATCCAAAACAACAGCAGAAGAGCCTTTCAAACACACAAGTGGTCATGGCTGTCATGGACTTCTAATCAACATCGTTGCAGCGATGATAAGAGGACATGGGTGGTGGGGGAGAGCAAAAACAGCAATCAGAGAGAGTCAGAAAGTGCGAGTGTTTGGGCAGGGCTGTGGTGAGTCATAGTGCTACTGATGATGTGAAGGAATTTGATGAGCTATGGCAATCAGCTGGAGAAGTAGCTCTTTTAGCTCCGTCGCCTCTGCTCGCTCTTTCTTTCGTCCTTTTTCCCCCCGAACCCTCCCAAAACACCTCTAGGCCCTATTGTTATCATCAGAGGGTTGCTATGACAACAGAAGCAAGGGCTGGAGAAGGAAGGGAGGTTGCGAATGTAGCAGGTAATGCAAAAATCCCTCATTTACACATGCTCCCACATGATAAACCTGTATCGGGTCATTCAGGGAGAGGTGAGGAGACAAAAGATAGTGTCCAAGAATGCCCTCAAGTTAATTCACAATGCTACAAACGTCAATTAAACGCTTGCGCACAAACACACCTCCTTTCATTCATGTTGATTTGGTTCAATACGGCGGAGCTTGTGCGCATTTGATTTCTAGAGCTTTCATTCATAACATGAATTTCTAAGCGCTGTGAGGTTATAAAAGGTAGATCTGCGAGATTTACGGTTCACCTTGTTGCCCTTGTGGGCTGAGAGAGACAAGGTCAGGAAGGAGATAGGTGCAGTCATTAGGCAGGGCTTTAATTTCACTACATGCACCATTAATTTCCCATCCTCTCTGACAGCATTAATACCCAAAAGACAGATTCACTGTCAGAGCTCAGCCAGGGACAGACCTGTAAATTAGGGACGGCAGGAAAGGAGGGAGATGGACGCTGTGTGTGCAGATGGGGTCAGATGTGGTATGGTTGAGTAAAGCCCGGGACACAACAAGTTGACATCAAAAAAAAGTAGTGGTGATGTCTGATACTGTCTGGACCAAAAAGCTACTTGTGAACACACCAAAAGGACAACAGCAGACTGAAACGAGAATGCTTGGTCTGCGTGAGAGGATTCATCTTTCCATGCCTGAAGATTGCAGCATTATCATTCCACAAAGGGAAACCAGAACTACTGTAGTGCTGCACACATATAAACAGTAAACAAAAAAAAATTAAGAGAAAGAGAAAAATTATTACAATTTAATTTTAATTATGTTCCAGTGAATTATATAGAAAAACGATATAGCTAGCATTTGACAAAGGAGAACTTCCAGAATCTCTCCCAGTTCAGTTCTGGATTCGGCTAAAACTCTCCAATAGACGAAGCTGTGGATTGTGAGTCACACCCTGTATTTTTATTGGTTAAAATTGATAAATGTTTTGATGATTCTGCGATTCATCAAAACATTGGCAATATATTCTAGAACTGATATAACTATACTGATTATATCTTCATAATATTATATTTCACTGTTATACCAATATGTAAGAAAAATTTGGTGGTTGATTAACTATGCCTTTAAAAATCAAAACAACTGAAAACACTTGTTATTTTGACCAAATGGTATTTTCTGACAAAACAAAGTTCTAAATGACAACATTTTTAATAAGAAATGTCAAATTTGATTAGAGTTCATACATTCATTTTCTTTTCAGCTTAGTCCCTTTATTAATCTGGGGTAGCCACAGTGGAATAAATTGCCAACTTTTCCAGCATATGTTTTAAGCAGTGGATGCTCTCCCTGCTGCAACCCAGCACTGGAAAACACCCATAGACTTTTGCATTCATACCTACACATACGGCCAATTTAATTCAATTCAATTCACCTATAGCGTATGTCTTTGGACTTGCGGAGGAAAACGGAGCATCCGGAGGAAACCCACACCAACACAGGGAAAACATGCAAACTCCACACAGAAATGACAACTGACCCAGCCGGGGCTTGAACCAGGGATCTTCTTGCTGTGAGGTGACAGCGCTACCCACTGTGCCACCGTGATCAAAGTTGTATAGAATAAAATAAATATTACTATGTTACTCAAACACACACTCAGTCCAGTAAATCCAGAGACTGCCCGTTAGACTAGAGTAGAGCTGCACAATTAATCGGAAAAAGATCACAATCTCGTTTTGACCTCCTAGGCGATCTTAATCCAGCATTTCTACGATTCTGCCAATCATATTTTTAAGTTCAGGAGAGAAGAAAAGGCGGCAGCACAAGTCTTCACATTGTTTTACATACGTTGTTTAGCAACATGGACACCAATGGTGTTGAAAGAGTAACATACCGTATTTATAAGGAATAATTCACCCAAAAATGCCATTTCTGTCTTAATGTAATGAGGTTTTCGTGGCCGCGATATCACACGTGACCTGAGCTGCAGACCGTGAGCTGTTACCACAGAGAGAGCGGGTGCGCGCCTGTGAATGAAGTCTACTTTAGTGAACAGAACCTGCATAGGCTGTAAACAACAAGTAGTAAAGTTGTAAGTAACATTTAGTTTATGGAACAGAGTGGTCATTTGAGAGCTGCGCGGGAAGTATGAACTGCACTTAGCAGTGAAAATGAAACCAAATGCATGCACATCATTTAAATAATCATATCGCATTAGAGAGTTATGATTGCAACAAGCTTTTAATATGTTTTTATTTCATAGTGAACACAGAGAGTTGTGCATGAAAATAAATGTTCAACAGCATCACTATAACTACTCTAGCCTACATATTGTTAAATATAATGCAAGACAAGAGGGAATCTGATAATGACAAATGTCTGATATTACCAGTAGAAAAAAAATGTCTAATAATAGTGTCAATGACAGATTACAGGCATATGTCTGAAACATAATTCAACATCAGAATTATAAATAGTTGTATTCTGATGTAACCACTTCACTGTGCTTTAATGTCCAGGACCAATTTAATGTCTGTTCAAGTCCACCAATACAAAATTGAGCATTTTACCCAACAGTAGACCTACATATAATATTATTATAGTTTTTTTACCATATGTTTGAGAAATAACAATAATAATAGCCCACTAATATTAACCTTTCTTTTACATCTACAGAATCGTGAGAAAATCATTTATTTATTTTAAAGCAAAAAAAAAATCATGATTTTAGCCAGAATCGTGCAGCTCTAGACCACAAAAAGAAGAATACAAATATTTGAATTTGAAAATGTCAAAGCCACTTTAAGTGCCTCTTTATTGAGTCATGCTTGCTTAATAAAGACATACCAAAAAGGTGAGAGATAGTGAGAGCCATCAAGAAGTGGAAGCATTAGGTAAGGAAATGGGCCCAATTAATAATAGCTGTTTCATTACTGAATACTTCAGGGTGTTGCTAAGCATCAAATACAGAAGTAGGCCGTCACCGGTTAGACAGCCTAATTAGCATGGAGAAACAGGGCACAGGGGCGTGGCCTCATAACAAGTATGCAGTCCTGTATTTATAGTTGACACATGCTATCATTAAGTTATGAAACTTACAAAATCCATATACATGTACCATAATTGTTGTACTAAGCATTAAGACTTTCATGCAGGAGTAACGAGCAAATAAGAACTGAATGCAAAGTAAAACCTGGAGTGGTGCTACAATGCTAATGCTAACATCAGCTCAGAAAAGTGAAAGGGTTTTTTCCTATTTTTTCCTAGTATTAGAAGATTTACCATAATCACCCTTTAAAATAAAAACTGCTAGAAATTGAGACAAAACAGCCAAAATTGTGACAAAAAATACACAAACTCTATAAGGATTGTTTATCCTTTCAAATGCAGGCATGCAGGTGTTTTTCTTCTCTCCTTGTTTATGGTCCATCTGCTAAAAATCATATTTTTGCTTGTTTACAAAAGTAACAGCATACCTGTTTAAAATAGGGGTTACGTGGCAATATACTGTGACAAAGGTATAATCTATCAGATATTTAGTTTAATTTTATGCATAATGACAATGTGTTTTCAAAATATAAATATATAAATATGATCATTTAGAGCAGGGGTGTCAAACTCAGTTTCTGGAGGGCCGTAGCCCTGCACAGTTTAGTTTCAACCCTGCTCCAACACACTTAAGCCGTGGTCACACACTGGACTTTTCTCTCCATAGACTTCCATTCATACGCACGTGAATGCAACAGACCGGAAACACAAGCTTGTGCGACAAGTTTCGCAGTTCGCTGTGAACTCTGGAACTAGAAAATCACATCGCGTGACTGCATGAGACCAATAGAAGATCTAAACATGACAGACATTCAAAATATAAACCAATTACTTGCTTTTTTACATCTCTAATCATCCGGTTTAAACCTGCCTCTTTTCATAACAACGTACGACAGAATTTTCCATGCACAAACTCTAGTGTGACTGCGGCATTACCTGCAGGTTTCAAACAAGCCTAAAGCACTTAACTAGTTTGATGAGGTGTGTTTAACTAGGGTTGAAACTAAACTGTGCAGAGCTGCGACCCTCCTGGATCTGAGTTTGACACCTGTGATTTAGAGTCGTGGTTCCCAAAGTGGGGGTCGGGGTACAATGACAGGGACTTGTTTGATTTCCAAAAGTCAAATAAACTTTATTAAACTATTAGAATTACCCTATTTTATCCATAACCCACAGAAGAAAAAATTGTTGTTAATAGTTACATTAAAAAAAAACAACAACAACATGAAAATAAAAAGCCATCAGCCTTTGATTTTTTACAAATATGGTGTGTTTACATTAGATAAACAACACAGCAACATTGCTTTTATAGCACCAGGTTAAACAAAACCAAATACATTAAAAATAAATACAGGCCACTATGGAGAATAGACTGAGAACATTATGCTCACCAGTCTCTTTAGCTGAGGTTAATATTAATTAGACAAATTAATAAATGACTATAAAAATACATGATTGTTAAACGGTTGCACTATTTTGTGTTGTCAATATGCTCGTGTTTCTAGTCTATTGATGTGTGCACAATTTTAAGAGGCGCCGGAGTGGACAAAAGTCAAAGCAAACGCAGAGAGAGACAGAAAGCTTTTTTAATTTTTTAAAAATATTTTCCAACTTGTTTAGGCGACATCTAATATTAAGTTTCGACGATTGGAGCTGTCATCACATCAGCGAGTTCACAGAATTTCCTCTTCTGTTGTTTAGTAATTGGATGATTAAAAAAAAACAACTTTTTTTTACCTCTCAATAAAACCAAAGTCCCTTTATAGTATTCTATAGCCTTTAATTGAACCCATATAAAGAAAAGAGAATATCAGTTTGTTATATTACACGCCTAATGAATTTTTTAATTTAATATATAATGGTGTTCAACATATCTGCTCAAAGTTTAATACATTGTTTAAGTCTAAATGCATTTTTTCAAGATATTAATTTATTTATTTATAATTTTTTTAAATGTACATGATCACTTTCAGTATCTTTAGGACACACCCGAGTAATAAATAGGATTTCAAAGTCAGCAAAACTGCTCAAATTATCTTAAATAAAGTGCTAATTATAACTTCACAAACGTTACAATTGTATTAACAAAACGTGCCATCTTTACATTAAATAGAACCCATGAAAAGATTTTGTAAACTTTTGTCCACTCTGGTGCCTCATACAATGTTTGTATATTTATAACTATCTCCAATGAATGAGGGGGTTGTGAGTCACTAACATTGTTATTTTGGGGGTCGCGGACTGAACATTTAGGGAACCGCTAATTTAGAGCATTTATTTGCAGAAAAACTGTTCAGACTATTCATCTTCAGACCTTGATTATAAGAAAATATGTATACTGTATTTTATATAAATATACACACATACATGCATACTGTCCAATATTTAAGGTCTAAAAACAAAATATTTTATGTTGATCCTACAAACATGACTAACAAAAGTGACTAAATTTACATATCATTATCATGAAAATAAATTTCTCCAACAAAGATTTTGGTCATATCACTCACCCCTAATTTGAGATATAATACATGTCTTGCAGCACAGCAATCTAAATTTTATACTTATAGTTTACTCTTAATAGAAAAAACACAACTTCAGCAATGTTTTGCAATGAATACATGCTAAAAAAAATGAACAATATTTATTTTTTATATCGGGTCAGTTACTTTATAAACCCACCTCTTAGACTGTAGAAGTCTCAGTTGTGTATGCAATATAAATAAAACAAACATAGCTTGTACATAAGGACAGGGTCTGGATACACAGATAAGAGACGAGGGAAGGAATACAGATTGTGAAGACAAGAAGCAAAGAGAGAAAGAAGAAGAAGAGAGAGCTAAAAGAGAGAGAGGGAGCCCACAGCTACTGACATACTTGTCCTATAAATAGTCTTAGCTAAAAATGACTGATTAACTCAAACGCAAGCTACTGGCCACTGAGAAATGGTGATAAACACGGAGTGACGTGATTGGTTTTTTTAAGAGTGTGTGTAATGCAGAGACAAACGCTGGCAGATATGAGGGGGTGGAAGAGGAGCGCTGAAGATTCATTCAGATGTAAAACTGAGCTCACTTCACGCAGACATTGGAAAATATAAAGGACTCTCAGCTCCCTACGGATGAACAAGCAAACATCAACACATACATAAAGCAAATGCAAAGAAGAGACATTAAACCTGCTCATCTAGAGATGCAGAGAAAATAAATAAATAAATCAACCACAGCCACGAAGTAGGCTACGCTCATGCTCTTCAAAATATAATTGACAGACCCATTTTAGAACGCTAAATACGGTCACGTTCATACAGAGTTCAGCTAAAAATGAGAGCGAGACTCAACTTCTAGAAACCAACTTCTATAAAGAGATAGATCACCCAAATATGAAAATCCTGTCTTCATTTAATCAACCTCACCAACCTTGTATGCAAAACCAAGAAGACAAATGTCTGCCGTTCAACATAACAATCTGAAACAACATGAGGGTTGCAAAACGATAATAGACTCTTACTTTATGTTATATGTTTTGTTATGTTACATGTTATGTTTCATGGTATATGTTACAGTACATGTTATTTTATGTTATATGTTATGTTATATATGTTATGTTACATGTTATATGTTATGTGACATATTATGTTATATGTTGTTATATGCTATGTTATATTATTTGTTATATTATGTTATATGTTATGCTACATGTTATGTTATATATATATGTTGTTATCTGATACGTTATATATGTTAAGTTAAGCTACATGTTAGGTTATATATGTTATGTTATATGTTATGATACATGTTATATATTATATGTTATGATATACTGTATATTATATGCTGTTATGTTATATCATGGTTTCCGCTACATTCATTCTTCCATGGCGGGCTGCCACGCCAAAATACATCGCGCCACGGCTACATTACAGCGTCTCATTTAAAACGTTTTTGTTTTTTTTTTGATAGCGGGTAATAATCTCACTAAAACGTATTAAAGGGTAAGTGAATTATAACAGCGCAAACTTTTCTGTAACCATAGTAGTGCTGTGCGTCAATTGTTTACCCTTTAAGGTGACATGCTGACTGACTGACTGACAGGCTGACAGGTGCGTGATGCGTGAGGCCAGCAAACACTATGTATAGCCATTTCACTTTACTTCAGGACGCATTAATGCTACTCTGTAGAACTATTGGAGACATTCATAAATATTCCTAGCAAATCTAATAAATGCTGGAGACATACTCGTTACATAAACGCACTAAATCGCACCCAGCAGCATTTGTTTGAGAGCGCACATGAAGATCTGCGCGCTCTTGAAGCGGCTTATATTTGAGGTGGCGTGCAAGAAGTTTTGTGCACGAGCAGAGGAAATCGACGCGCAAGCAAGATTCGCATGCTCATAAGCTATTACATAAATGCAATCTTGACTTCTAATACTGCGCTCACGACATTTGTCATTGAAATAATAACGCCACAGGTAGTCGGTAGATCTGTGTAAAAAAAGGCCTGCTGCCACAGCTGGAAAAAATCCTAGAGGAAACACTGTATATGTTATATTATATGTTATGTTACATGTTATATGCTATGTTATATAATATGTTATATGTTATGTTATGATATATATGTTATGTTACGCTACAAGTTATGTTTTATATGTTATGTTATTTGTTATGTTACATGTTATGTTATATGTTATGTTATATATAAATATGCTATGTTATGTTTTATGTTACCTGTTGCTATGTTATGCTAGATGCTGTTATATATGTTATCTGTTATATTATATATGTTGTTATGCTACATGTTATATATGTTATGTTATCTTTTGTTATATATGTTATGTTATGCTACATGTAATATATGTTATGTTATATGTTATATGTTATGTTATATAATATGTTGTTACATATTATGTTGTTATATGTTATGTTATAAATTATGTTATATATTAAATGTTATATGTTATGTTATGTTATGTTATGTTAATTAATTTAATCATCATTAATTTTCTTTTCGGCTCAGTCCCTTTATTAATCTGAGGTCGCCACAGCGGATTGAACCGCCAACTTAGCCAGCATATGTTTTACGCAGCGGATGCCCTTCCAGCTATAACCCATCACTGGGAAACATCCAAAGACACTTATTCACATTCATACACTACGGACAATTTAGCCTGCCCAATTCCCCTGTACCGCATGTTTTTGGACTGTGGGGGAAACAGGAGCACCCAGAAAAAAACCCATGTGAATGCAGGGAGAACATGCAAACTCCACACAGAAATGCCAACTGATCCAACTGAGGCTTGAACCAGTGACCTTCTTGCTGTGAGGCGACAGCAATACCTACTGCGCCACCGCTTCACCTACATGTTATATGTTGTTATATGTTATGTTGTTATATGTTATGTTGTTATATGTTACGTTATGTTATGTTATGTTATAAACTCTGGCCACTTTAAATGGTCAAAGACTCCCAACAATGCTTGACTGACAGATTACATGATCTGATCTGTCAGCAAAACATAAAGAAAATCAGTAGGGCACAAATGTAGATAAAAATTGCAGCCATTTATCCGATTAAATTTTTTTTCAGATCTTGTCTCCCGGAAATCTTGTATATTTAAACCAAATACAGAAAAGTGTGCCACATGTCTCAAACCTTTAGACGTTTAGACGTTTAGAATGGCAGTGCTTAGCATAACGTCTGAGGTTGAGAATGTATTTTCTAGAAACTATTTGCAGGGCTCCAGACTGTTAGTAAATGACCATTACTTAACTTGCTTAACATTACTTAATTACGTAAAAAAAATATCACGGACAAGATTTCTACCAGAATTCAATTTTTTTGTTGCGATTAATTGCTGAAGCTTTTATTACAATATGCAGAATTGTCCTCATGATATTGATCAGATGTTAACAGATGTAATAAGCAAAAATTACTTGGTGTGCATTGATTTCTTGTGTAAACATGTTCTTATTGAAGAAACTTTCAACCAAATTAAAGTGCAAAAGGATGATAAAGTATAATGGCTCTAATTAGTGAGCTTTAGTTAATGCATTCAAATCCGTATTAAGAAATAGTCTTATTATAGTTTTATGCTATAAGTTGATTAAAATATAACAGAATTTTATTAGTCATTAACTCCATTAAATTAAACATTGACTTAAATTAATCACGTCTTAAGGCATTTGCTAAGAAATTAACATCAGCTAAAAATCATAAAATGCTTTTGTAGTTTTCATAACTTTGACTTTAGTTAAATTTAACCATATTGTATAGAGTTAATGAACAAAAGGCCAATAAAAAGACAGAATTTTCAATATTGTAGGCAAGATTAACATGTAAAATCGATAATGCTTGAAAATAAATTGTCAAAGTATTTACACATTTGGTGCTGTGGTGAACAATCACAATCTAAATATTCTTAAATTACATTTTAAACACTTAAATAATAATGATTCACTGTATTTTGAAGTGCATGTGATATCAATATTGTGCATGATCATTATAACTATATATTGAATTACTGAATATCAGCATATGTCTACACAGAATACACCAAAAGTGGAACAAAACAGCGGTAATTGTTTGAATTGTGCACCACACCATTTATCAGCTCAGTTCAAAAGAAAACAAGAGATTGTGTTTCGCTGGACTAGTTGTTTACATGATCACTAAACAATGCTGTTTGACTTTGTTGCAGAGCTCTTTGGTACAAACCACAAATTAAACTAGCTTAAAGCCAAATGAAACAGCACTGTCTTTCTCCACAACATGTCAGCACAAACACTGTGCAATAATGATCAAGTCTGAAAGATTCCTGTTTTTCAAACGTTAAATATAACATTTGGCAGGGCTTTCTAAAACATAAAATAAGTTTAAATAATTAGCACTGTTTTGTTCCACTTTTGGTGTGTTCTGTGTAGACAAATCCAGATATTCAGTAATTAAATTTATTGTTACAATGAAGATGGAAAATATTATTGTTACAGAAACTTCAAAATACATAAATAATTATTTAAGCTTTTGATTTGAAAAGATGGTAGTTTGTCAATAAATCTACATTTACATTGGGATCTAAACTCACTTCACTCACTCTGCAATGCGTTTTTAAGCGTCAACACTTCAAATATTGCCAATATTACATGTGCAGTATATTAGTCATTCCGGCCTGATATCATGAGAAAACGTCATTCACACTAGCAGCAACTTTGTAGCTGCCTGTCGCTCTGGGTGGCGACCTGCTGCAAATGAAGTTCTGTGTAGGTCTACAGCATGGAAATATAATTAGCCACTGAGCAAGCTGAGAGAGGATAACGTGAGCTCTTAATTTGCATAAAGTAGAAGGATTGTCAACTTTGTCGCGTCACTCGAAACACCCATCTGGTCGCTAACAGCCGCTGTCGCTCACATACATAGATATTTACATTAGATGTCGCCAGCCCTGTTGTTGTCTATTGGATGGAATGCGTCAATAGAGCCACCATTTTAGTACAGGGTAACGCTTCTTTGAAATAAATGCAGGACCAAGCTGCAGTGGAAGACTGTGGCCATCCAGAGCCAGAGATATACACATATACACATATATCTATGATCGGAAGCATAGAGCTTAGAATCACCAAGAGGCCACACTCTAGTGCGATTTGGGAAACAGCCACTAGATGGCGCGACAGCCATTTTGGAATGAAAATTCCAGTAGAACAACAGCATATTATAAGTCTATAAAATAAGCTATTAAAAGCGCTGATGATTGTGATTGTAAGGGAGGCATTGTGCCATTTTTATAAATAAATAAAAAACAAAATCTCACCAATGAAAATTTCTGCCTTTGTGCTTTGTTTTCTTTGTTTGCTCATACTACACCCATACACAGCGCTAAAGTCCAGCATCTTCACGTTGGCACGCTGTCATGACTAGTGTGGTTGAATGAAATTGTGCTGGGAGCACTGTACAAATGTGGCGGCGCTACTGGCGCATGCTCAGGGTCTGTATTTTAAAAGGGAGGTGTGGCACCCAACCTTCATTGAGGATGAGCAGATCATATTAAGTTGTACGAATGAGATCGTAATAATTAATTCAAATTAACCACTTAATAAAAAAAGTTACAAATTGCTGTGAAACAGCATTGGTCATTCAGCAATTATTTTTATTAGTTGACTGTGGTTCTCACTTCTGGAAGTTACCGAACTGAGTTTGTACAGAATTGGATAAGGCACTTAAAGTTGAGGGGAAACTCAATATAGCCACAGTGATAGTATACAGGTGAGGCAAGAATTATTAGGCCCCCTGTTTATTTTTTCTTAATTTTCTGTTTTACGGAGAGAAGATTTTTCAACACATTTGTAAACATAATAGTTTTAATAACTCATTTCTAATAACTGGTTTATTTTATCTTTGCAATGATGACAGTAAATAACATTTGGCTGCATATTCTTCAAGACACTTCTATACAGCTTAAAGTGACATTTAAAGGCTTAACTAGGTTAATTAGGTTAAATGGGGAGGTTAGGGTAATTAGGGAAGCTATTGTATATTGATGGTTTGTTCTGAGACTAACAAAAAAAATAGCTTGAGTGGGTTAATAATTTTGACCTTAAAATGGTTTAAAAATTCTTTTTTAAAATGGTTTTAAAATTCTAGACAAAATACGACAAATAAGACTTTCTCCAGAAGTAAAAATATTATCAGACATACTGTGAAAATTTCCTGAATCTGCTAAACATAATTTGCAAAACATTGAAAAAATAAAAAAATTCAAAGAGGGGATAATAATTCTGACTTCAACTGTATGTGTGTGTGTGGCCTTTGACACAGACTTCAATAAACGTGTGTTGTGTAAAAGAGCTTGCACAGGAAAAGTTTCTCATCATTCAGCTTTTTTTTCCATATAGGATTTATATAGGATGCCAGTATGAGCTTCAAGTCATCAGAAGGTTTTAGATTCTGTTGCTGACTTCTAACAGTGGTGCTCTCATCAGTTTTGTGGTCTGAGTGCATCCCAAGCGATGTGCTCAATGCTGTCATAAATTTAAAATGCATTTGAAGTTGCTGTCGGTTAATTAAGATTTGGCCGCCTCCACTAGACTTGGTTAATAAATAAGGTTGTCTCAACTGTGATAAGACATTCTAATGTTAGGCAAGTCACCATATTTGATGCATACATTAGTCACTGTCACTACACTGTCAAAGGACTGTTTTACGGCAACTACAAGAACAGAAAACAAGCCGTACAAGAAGAGCATTTCAAGGGTCAAATCCAAACAACTGCTGAATAATTTAAAAAGAAAGAAAGATTTTTACATTCCTTTTTAGCACATTCTACTTTTTAAAAAGATTTGCAATCAGCTTCTTTCCTTTTCCCCATCTTTTTTAAAATCAAAAAATACATTTAAAATATTTTCATTATAAAACATATGTAAAAAAAAATCAATAATCCAATACATTCCAAAACGCACGAATGAAGTCAATTATGGTCACATTTTATTTTAATGTACAAATCATGCAATTAACAAACCTTTAACTAAGACTTTTCGCTTAAAAAACTACTAATTAGCACCTTATTAATAGTTAATATAAGGTATTAGATCATACTTTATAAGTGTTAATAAAAAGTGAATATTATTATTAATAGGCAGGTAATAAACTAGTAATAAATGTTGTGAATTGTTCCTTAAACTAAAGTGTTACCTAAATTGAATTAAAGTATTAATTTACACAAGAGTATTCATTTACACAATAGTAATTAGAGGGTCTTCTTCATCATCAATACTAAACAATAGGGATGTAACGGTATCAGAATTTCACGGTACGGTAATACCTCGGTATGAATGTCACGGTACGGTATTTATTGAATCATTTACAGGAAAAAACAAAACTTATGAAAATACTCCAAAAAAGTGCCAAAAGTGTCAATGACATACAAATTAGCCATCTATCTGTAAGCTTTGAAACAGGAACTTCAATTTTAATAACAAAAAATTATTAAACCATGTAAAAACAATAAAGTTTCAATTTAGTATTGTTGAAAACTCATCACATTCAACATTTAATCACACTCAGCCCATCTACACAGATGAGAGCTCTGCTAGTCGGACTTCTCATCAAGCATCTCCCGCTGGATCTAATCTCACTATATTTATTAAACGGGATATTTCATTTATCTTGTTGTCTTTATCTAACGACATATTCCCTGACTTTGGTCATTGGAATCTATTACTTGTTCTCAGGTAACGTGTTTTGGCTGAGCGCAAAGATAAGTTAATGATTAATGTAACCACGTAGCCTACATTCTGTATATTGACTGATCGCTTGCCTTTATTTCCTATAATGTATAAACTTATTGTATTTTATACTTTTAAAATGGCCATTATCGATTATTAAAACTGATATTCAGCAAAAGAGAGGGTGTGTTTCGTATTTTCACTGAAATTGAAAGGAGGCAGTTGTTATCGGCTCCGTTTTGTTATAAATATCCACACAGTGAAGATGACGCTCATATATGCAGCAAGACGCCTCAACATGTCTGCTGTCTAAGTTGCTAATATTAAAATGAAAATAGGCAGTTCCTTAAATCATGTTTACATTTTATTGTTGATAAAGTGAAACAACGAAGCCAGGGTGATGTGAATGAAGTTATAAAGTACACTGTTCCCTTTGAAGATTTACCCGTGTCCTCGGTATAGTCTGCTTTTCCATATCAAACTGAGAAGAGACTGCAGCCTTGATCAAACTTGCGAAGTCTGAACTTACAAGGAGAGGATGCAGGACTGAACTGTGCGTGTTAGGCTACTTAATATTCAGGAAAAGCCCCAATCAGAGAGGCGAACGTCTGCAGCCCCGCCTCCGTTTTCAGACGTCTCCGTTTTCCATTATCCACACAGACATTATCCACACATTTCGAAACGCTCCGTTTTCGGCGCTCGAGAACTCCGGCGTAGTGTGGACGGTTGGCGCAACCGTAGCAAAACTTATGCATTTTCAAACTAAAACGCATTAGTGTAAACGGGGCCTTAGAGTTTTCCAGCTCTTTTCATCCCCGCTTCTAGCAGCACACTCCATTTCCGCATTACTGGATCTGTAGCGACAACAGACCGCAAGGGATGATGGTCAAGCATGGGCTGATGGGTATTGTTGTTTTCGCTACCTCCCGTTCGCTTCATTCGCCTAAGCAAATTTTCTCAGAAGACCTATAGTTTTACCGAGTCATGCGACTTCAGTAATATCGAAAAAAATTAATATTGCGGTATGACGGTATTTACAATACCGTTACATCCCTACTAAACAAACAAAAAATGTTCTCAATTTCCCAAATGTTTAAATAAAAACAAGTTTCGATCTGTCCACCTATTGGGTTTTGGACTATAAAAATAGGATGTGTGTTTGGATAGCCTATAACTTAGAACTGAATTTAAAAATAATTTTTAAACAAATCCTTGCGCTTAATAAATGAAATGAAATATGTAGGCTAATGGATGTCTAATGGAGTGAGTTTCCACTGTATCCTTAACCACTAAAGTAAAAGACTAAAGTAAAGAGTAAAAGTAAAGTAAAGAGAAAGTTAAGAGGCCGAATGGAGGAGACTCATTCTTTATATTTGCGTTGCAGAATAGAAAGAAAGAAAGAAAGAAAGAAAGAAAGAAAGAAAGAAAGAAAGAAAGAAAGAAAGAAAGAAAGAAAGAAAGAAAGAAAGAAAGAAAGAAAGAAAGAAAGAAAGAAAGAAAGAAAGAGAAATATGAATTAGGGAAATTAAATGAGTGAAGTGAAAAAAACTGTGAAAGACAGAAAAATAAAAGACAGCAGAAAGTGAAAAAATGAAGGAAAGCCATAAAGTAAGAAAGCTTAGAGAAATTTTACTCAAGGTCAATATAAGAACCTAGACTTACAAATCTTGGAGGGAAACAAGACCACAAGTAAACAGCAAAATGCTCAGACACCAACAAGAGACTGACCTTAAGCCATTGAAAAGCTGCTTGGACTTGTCCAGGAGATAGCAGAAGTCAGTGACAGTTTTCCTCTCACAGAGAGGGATGTCATCCTCTGCCCCCACCCCTGTCATGGCAGCTGCTGAAAACAAAACACAAAAAAAAGTCAATCCAAAACAGCCTGTCAACAGAGTTATGCAATTGAGCACAAGTGGCTGAGGCTAATTTTATGAATCACAGTTAAACGAGCGCAGCAACACTTTAAACTGACATATTGTGGGAACGAGAATCTGCATCAGTGACGTGGGCAGATGTTGAATCAGCTTTGACGAAAACTGACTAATTCCGCCTCCAAACAAACTGACTCGCTCTGACAAATTTGCACCAGAGTTGGAAAAATTTCACAAAGAAATTTTAAATAAACCATCTATAAACTTCACAAATTAATTAAATAAAATCCGTTGAACTAATATTGATATCACTGGAGTCTTTACAGGTCCCCTGAAGGCAGTCAATTTTCAGTGTATTCATGTCATTTCTATACAGAAACATGAACATAGGACTAGATAAATAAAGTAGTCTCCTCACATTTTTAAATTGCCAGTAGTATTTTGTCTATTTGTGAGATTGAGATAAACATCTTGACAGACAGTGGCTGTTTCTCAATACGCGTTCTTCAGCGATCTAGCTTCCTTCTCGAAAACGTCATCATCAAATGCCAAAGTCCAGTTCCAAAACTCAAGTCCGCAAGAACGGAAGATGTGTGAAAGTTCCCGGAGTGTTCTTCGTATCGAAGATGCATCGATGCAGACTTGAGCACTGAACTTGATCTAGAAGTCCCAGAAATCATTGCAACTGAATAAAGGAAGTGAAGCACGCCATCCTATTAAGATTTATTACTAAAGTTCTTTTAGGAGTTTCCCTAAATGAGACGGCGAAAGTAAACATTAACATGAACATTTGAATAAAATATAAGCACATTAAAGGTGTTTATTTGCTGAAATTAATATTAAAATCTGTGTTATTTGTATTGTGTAAAGTATATTTGGTTGTTGTGCATGTTACATATACTGTATATTGAAAAGAGGAAAAAAATCGTTGTATATATGCTGTAATGTTTAAACAATTTCCGTTAAAAATGCGTAAAGGTCATGTGACCATCAGGAAGAACGCAGTATCTCATTTTTCACAAGACACGTTCAGTGTTCTCACAGTCTCTGAAGGTTGTTCTTCCGAGGTGACCTCGCAAAACCGGTCTACACAAGAACACGAGTCCATTCTCAGCGTTCTTGGAATTGAGAAACAGCCATTGTGTAGTAATAATGCGGAGTCAGTTGGGCTATTTCTCCTCCCAATTTTCCAGCATTTTTCAATTTACTGTTTTATGTAGAATTCAAAGGGGTCCGATAGCTTCATAGTAAACTGCAAACTGTATTTCATCAAATTTTGCTTTGAATATGGTGAAGGGCTTTTAAAACATTAACTAATCTGTGTGAACTGGAAGTTGCGGAGACTTTTAATTTAGTATGTTGATGATGTTCCAACTGAAATGAAGACAGAGTTTTCTTGTGCGCATCATTCCCTCAGAGTAAATTAACGGCAGACACATTGAGAGAGAAAATTGCGACAACTGAAGTCCAAAATGTTCAATTGTCACGTGATTCATGTAGCCCTAAATAGTTCCAGAAAGTGCTTCACCGTTATTTCAAATGTTAGATCATGTAAAAACTTATTTTTAGAAACTTTCTACCTTTCAAAAGTGCAAAACCAGCCGTCATCAGCAGTTTCTATAGCGTTTTTACAATGTAGACTGTGCCAAAGCAACTTAACATAGAAGTTCTATTAAATTAAAACTGTGTCAGTCCAGTCTTCAGAGTTGAAGTTCAGATTAGTTCAGTTCAGTTCAATCTTCAATGTGGTTCAAATTTCGCTGCTGAAAGTCCAAACACTGAAGAGAAATCCATTGATGGGCAGCCCTACGAGTACCAAACCAAGCAAGCCAGTGGGGCATGACCGTTTCTCCTCCGGCCAAACTTCTTGTGCAGCGCTGCAGTCTAGGCGACGGAGGCTAGAGAATGTCCATCGTGGAGAAGCTGCAGGTGTGAGGAGTCAACGAAGTTGTCTCAACTCTCTCTCTTTATGGCTCTGACTAACAGTAATAGATAGTATTAATATGCAGTTGCTTGGGTTGATGTCAAGTTATCAACAGTAGGACTGTCACTCCAAACATACAAGCAATGGACTTTCATTGAAGATTTTCAAAACAAATCCTGTGGATTAATTATTTACTTTAACAATAACAATTGAGCTACTTTGTATATTTTAATTTCAAAACATTAAAAAGTAAATGTTAATTGTGAATCCTTAGGAAATACTGTGATGCTTAAATTCTTGTTTTTTTTTTTTTACATTTTAAAGGTTGTTTCATTTTTTAAAGTATTTGAACACCAAATACTAATTTCTGTTCTAATTTCAAGTCCTAATTTAATTTACTTGTCATCATAAATAAATAGACTGATAAAAATCAGGGGAGGTTCAGTTTCTGCCAACTGCCCACTACATATGCCATCACCCACTGATCTATTCAGGCTTAACAATGGGATATTTCAAAGACTTTTCCTGTTCATAGGCAAGCTCAAAGCTTTAATGACCTATAAAGATGGCACATAGTCTATTTTGTGAAGTTGGAGGAAGGTCAGCTCATATTGAGGGACAATTAATCTGCATGGGTTTACTAAAATTGTAACAAGAATAATTCACTGCATTTACTCTTAATTGCTATACTCCATGTCA